>NW_027413609.1:3900000-4195000 GCF_048544455.1 Silene latifolia
TAATGTAAAGATAGAAAGAATTCATTTTGTAGTGACACTCACCTAACTACGACCTATGAAAACATGCCAGCAATATAATATGAAAATAATCTCTACAACCGTACATACGTATTCCAACCAACAAATGACCATGACACATGCCGAGGTAAATATGGATATGTGAGGTAATGGGTAAGAAGAGGCAAAACAATTATGGGAATGTGGAGGTATAGGCGGCCAAGCTAGTACCTAAACAAAACCATATGACAACATCCAACTTCCTGCTCAAAAACAACAATAAAACCGGGTGCTAATTATCAAGCACAAATCTCGCAACTTCCATAAAAGTCAACTCCCCAAAGAATATAGATGATAACATGGGAGTGAAAATCACCAAATCAGAATAATTACAACATGTGATTTTTTGAACTTTCTTTTTCTCGGGCCATGATCGATCGACCATAGGGAGCAGTCGATCGACCACCTTCTACAGCACTCGTTTCTTTTTTTCTTTTCTTTCTTTTTCGAATCATTTTTTTCCTTCTCTTTTTTTTCTTTTCTATTTTTTTTCTTCTTTCTTTCCTTCCTTTTTCTTTCATCTTCCCAACATCATCTCAAAATGAGCATATAACCAAATTTGCAATAAAACATTTCCACAAATACAAGTACTAGCTCGGATAAGGTAGGCTAATTTTAGACTGTAGTTTATGGGACAAAAGAGGCTAAATTTGGCTATGAGGGGTTCATGGGCAAAATGAGAAAAGGGAAACCTCTACCACATGCGTCAACAAACCACAAACCGAATGCATACAGGTATTAAGTAGATCAAATTCATAATTATGCAAATTAAGGAAACATGTCTCATAAGGAGTACTACTCACATTCCTAGATAAACTGGTCATGAATGTCACGAGTTATAGGCTCTAAAACTCAGAAATATGATGTAGGTTGCCAAAAATCTAAGTCAAGTCTCAAGTCCAGCAAGAAATTTAACGAAAACTCGTAGATTATGCATATGTGATTCTACTAATAACATGTCAATTAGCAAGGCTTAGGCATAAACAGCTGCGAATGCAATGTCATCATTGAAATACTACCGTTCCGACTTGACCTATATGCCAAAGTAAACGTGCATTTTTGTTTTGAAAAATTTTCATTTTTTTTGGATTTTGTATATATATAAGGGAAATGAAATAAACAAATGCAAACTGAAATGTAAACGTGAATGCAAGCAAATGAAATGCAACGCAAAACCCTTCCCCAAACCAAATCGCACAATGTCCCCAATGTGCAAAATCATGTAATGAAATTAAATTGGAAAACGGGAATTTGCGTTAAATGAAATAAATAAGTATGACATGAAGTGGAAATCGGGAACTCACAAGACTTTAAGCGCAGCAAAAAGGAAACCTCCCCAAACCAGCGTGAGCTAGGAGGTTTCAGTAGCCAGCAGTGCTACCAACGAAGACCTGAAAAGACAATTAAAACCGCGCATAAAACCAAGAAAGCAAAATTGGGACAGTAATTATGTGCAAGGTTAAGAAAATGGAAGAAATCAGATATATGACGGAAAATAAAGTAGAGTAGAAAGCTTCCTTAGTTCCGCAAATCGACCAAACACAGCAGGGGAGTGATCGAAAATAGGTACAGCAGCGGCAGTGGTCGATCGACCATATCACCCAGTCGATCGACTGAAGTGAACAGGACCAGAAACTCCTGAGATGCGCAGCTCAGTCGATCGACCACACAGGTCAGTCGATCGACTGAAAAACCTGCTGTAACTTCTGATTTTCTTCGAATTAGCCCAATAACTTGAGCTAATATGGTCTTCAACCTGCAAAAGCACATAATAATGCGCCCAAGATCGCGCAAAACCCAAAGTAACAGTCTAAAGTTTATAAAAATCCTAAGCAAACCAAATTAAAGAGCGAAGTCTCGCGCACACGAAAAACGATAAACAGTCTAAAAGCAATAAAATAGTCTTAAAAAGGTCTAAGAAATGAATCAACGGAAATCGGAAAATTTCCGACCAAGGCTTCGTCTACATGAAGTAGCTTCCGCAATGCTCATCTCGGAAATTTGGACTCCATTCTACTCCGATCGGGATGCTCAATGGGTCATCTCTAGCATCTTCCCAAGCATGGCCATCATCTTCTAGCTCCTCACACTCAAGATCCGACTCAAATTTTAACGGCTCCTCCTTCTTGGGCTCCTCATCGGCTCCTCGTCGGTTGCATAGCTCGACATCCCAAACCGCCTCTCTCGAACAATGGGCTCCTTCATAGCCGGAGCGATCGGCGATTCTTCCTTCCCCAAACCGGTTCCTGCAATATCTAAAACAAGAGAATTGTCCTCCATATTGCTCCCAATCTGGGGCGGAGGTGTCATAACAGGAATAGGCACATGTAATGAAGGAGGAGTGTCAGTAATTACAACATAAGACTTACGAGTAGAAATCGCATTACAAGTGACAGGACACATAGCATCTTTCTTCCTATAAGTCTGGGCAAAACTAATGGACTGCTTCCCCACCTTAAAGGTTAGTGTCCCCGAGCCAACATCAATAATCGCACCGGTGTGCGAAAGGGTCTACCCAAAATGATAGGGATATGGGTATCTCGGGTATGTCCAACACAATAAAGTCAATTGGGAAGAAGAATTTTCCTATTTACACAGGAATATCCTCTAGGACTCCTACAATTTGGACCGCGTAACGATCGACCATTTGTCTTTGTCATATTAGTGACCGCAAATCTAGTCAATCCTAATCTCCTAGCAAGACTCAAAGGCATGACACTAATACTAGCCCCTAAATCACATAATGCCTTCTCAATTGAGAAGGTACCAATATTACAAAGGACTGAAAAACTACCCGGTCGCCTAACTTGTGTGGGGCGGTGTGAGTCAAATAAGAGCTAGATTCTTGATTAAATTAATGACTCGACCCTATCAAGTTTCCGCTTTTTATTTAAAAGTTGCTTCATGAATTTCATGTAAGCGGGAACTTGATTTACCAACTCAAGAAAAGGTACTTGCACATTAAGACCATGAATGACATTTTTAAATTTTTCAAAATATACCTCATCCTTCGTTGGTACTAGCCTCTCTCGGATATGGGGTCTGTCGAAGTAGCTTAGCCCTCTCCTCTAGGTCTCTCACACCGCATCGGTGGACTTAGGTCAAGATCCACCACTTTCTCTTTGTTGAAGCTTGACCCTTCTTCGCACCGTCTTAAAATCGAACCATTAATCGTCATCGGGTCATATTTGAACCGGATCGACCCATCAAGACTCGGGTCTTGCCTTAATATGTTCGGAGTTGTCGTTCCCCGAAACAAGTGATCCCTCAAATTGTCTGGCATTGGAGGACGAAAAGACTCACCTACAAGAAGCGTAGTCGGTCGATCGACCATGTATGTCGGTCGATCGATCGACTTTCTACAGAACGAGAGCTCTTTGTTTGTCGCGGATGGTCGATCGATCGGGTATGTCGTCGATCGACCATGATTCTGCTGATCGTCTTTTTTCGCCCTTTTTCTTCTTCCCTTTTTTTCCAGCTTTCTCGGGTTCATCGAGAGCGGACCCGCTCCTCGGCGTCATCGCATGTACGGTCTCAATACGCGATTCGAGAGTGAAACCGACTTGGTATCTCAGTTTGTATTTTGATCCAATGTTGCAATATGAGATATCGCTTCGCGATTAAGACCCGATTCGCCGCATTGCTTTTCTGTACCTCCACCATAAGCAACTGCACTAGACTCGTCAACTCAGCAACTTCGTTTTTCAACTCTTCTTTGTGACGGAGTGGGTGGTGGTGGGGCTTCATTTGGAGGCTCATATGGTTGATGCGGTGAACTAGGAGCGCAATTATATGAATTGTCGAGCTGAAGTTGATGAAAAGCAAACATCTTGTCCTTAGGATGCCTGCATGCCTCAGATGTGTGTCCCGATCCGCCGCATCTCCCACAAAATGGAACCTGCTGCTCCTGAGAATGGAACATGTGTGGATCCTTCTGAAGTGCTGCAAATAAACAACACTAAAGAAGAAGGTAAGAACTGCCTCAAGGTACTCAGTCTTCCCTTGAGGCGAAAAACAGACTAAAATAAAAAACAACTAAAACTAGCGCTGCCTCCCCGGCAACGGCGCCAAAATTTGATACCCGTCGTTGTGAGTACCAAAAATAAAATTTATAATTCCAAACTACTACTAGCAAGCGGTAGTAAGGGTCGATCCGCAGGGAGGTAGGGAGATAATAGTTGCTTTTATTTCAGTCTATCGGTAACAGTTGTGGGGGTTTTGGTTTGAGTTGATTCTAGAACTAACAACATAAAATAAATAAATAAATAAAAGTAAATAAGGATGTAAACAACGATGAAAGAAATGCTAAGACGGTCGGTTCACTATAGCTGCGATGGCACATAATCCTAGGTAAGTCCGAAATACAGTCGTGTAGGATGGGTAAAACAAGTCCTTTCGGTCCAAGTTAACTAGTAGCTCCTTTCGGCCTATGCTACCAGTCCCTAAGTCTCACTAATACTAGCTCTCGCCCTGAAAAGTGATTCTTAAAGCCTAAATTACATTATCTCTCGATCTCAGCAATTTAGTCGTCTTAATTCGTTAATTAATGCCCTTCCCTATCTCTCGATCTATGGGTCGGTCAAAACTAAGCATCTAACAAGTCTCCTCTCGGTCTCTTTGCTAAATATTGCACTTAACGAATCAAACAATGCTAATCAAACACGAAGTCAGTCGATCGACCAGCTACCCCAGTCGATCGACCAACCGGTTCAGTCGATCGACTAGTTAAGCCAGTCGATCGACCAAGCCCTAATGCGGGGTCACCTGTTTTATTGCCATCTACGCCATAGATCCCCTACATCTTAGCAATGGTGATTTAGCTACTCATGATATTGACAATAACAAATGACCATAAACTTAACTAATAAAGCGATCGAATTCATACTTGAATTAATTAAATAAATAATTAACATAAACGAGAAATAGGCTTTGGGATCCTATCTAGCAATTCTAAACTACGGAAGAATTAAAGTAATGAAATTTAACAATGACAATGAGAAGAATACCGTATTTAAGAATCAAGAGGAAAGAACCAAAGCTTAATGCGAAAAGTAAATTTTATTGTCGAAAGCTAAACTAAACTAATGAATGATGATCAAAAGGTAGGCAGGGGTTACGTTTAAATAAGAGAGTCACGTAAAACCCTACTCGAAAACCTAATTACAATTGGGCTTCTAATCTCGTCTTTAATGTGCGTCAGATTAAAATAGCAGTCGATAGACCACACAGGTCAGTCGATCGACCAACCTCCGCTGTACAGTAGCTTCTGATAATCGTGCTCCAGTCGATCGACCAAGGTCATCAGTCGATCGACCAAGGGTGCTGTACAGAATTGCATTCTGACGATTCCTGCAGCGCGCACCGATCTTAAAACAGCTGTCATTTCTTCGTTACTTGGTTAAATTAGACGTTCTACGCGGCGTTGGAAATCTAAGAGGATAAGCTTTCACCTCCAATTGGAATCAATCGATTATCTGCTCTAGAACTCGAGATATATCCATCTGAAGCAGCCTGCAATGTCGAGAAGTGCTTCTTTGCTTCTTAAACTCGTACGCACCCTTGCTTTTGCTATCTTTAGGCCTTAAAACGCGCACCAAGCTCATTCCTCGAGTCAATACTCCATGTCAAATGCAATGCTAAGTACTTAGGGACGGATTCGGCTTATTTCCCGCTGAAATCTTCATATTCCTACAAAATCGCAAGAAAAAGAAGAAATGCACGAAACAAGGGAAATAGTAGCATAAACTACTCAATTGAGCTCTGAAATGCGTGTAAAATGAGGTGCAAAACATCATATAATAGACACGCATCAGAGGTCTTGCCCCTTCAGGCAAATCCACCAAGTTCCAAACTTGGTTTTCATGCATAGAATCCATCTCGGACTTCATGGCTTCAAGCCATAAGGAGGAATTGGGACTAGAGATTGCGGCTTTGTAGGTGGCGGGCTCGTTACTTTCTAAAAGCAACACATCGAGTGTTCCATCTTCTTTGATAAGTCCAACATATCGATCGGGATAGCGAGAAACTCGGCCCGTTATTCTAAGTGGAGGAGGGACAACCGCGCTAGACGACGAAGGAACATCTTCTTGCGTCTCTACCTCGGTTTGTGGCTCTTGAACTTCATCAAGTTCAAAAATTTTCCCACTCTGTCTCTTAGAAATAAATTCTCTTTCTAAGAAGACAGCCTCGCAAGACACAAACACTTTGTTCTCTTGAGGTTTATAGAAGTGATAACCTCTTGAAGCGGTAGAACATCCTACAAAGATGCATTTTTCAGATCGTGTGGCTAGCTTGTTGTCACTTTTAACTCTGACATAAGCATCACAACCCCAAATTTTCAAATAGGATAGAACTGGAACTTTTCCTCTCCATATCTCATATGGAGTCTTTTCGGTTTCTTTAGTAGGACTAATGTTCAAAGATTTTATTGCGGTTTGGATCGCAAAACCCCAAAACGAGTTTGGTAGTTCGGTTTGACTCGTCATTGATCGAACCATATCAAGTAGGGTTCGATTTCTCCTTTCGGCAACACCATTAAGTTATGGTGTTACTGGTGGATATAGTTGTGATATTATGCGACAACCTTTCAAGTGTGAATCGAATTCATGGCTAAGATATTCTCGACCACGATCGGATCGTAGTGCTTTTATCTTTTTGTTCAATTGGTTCTCTACTTCATTTTGAAATTCATTGAATTTCTCAAAAGCTTCACTCTTATGCTTCATTAAATAGATATACCCATATCTACTTAAGTCGTCGGTGAAGGTTATGAAGTAGTCATAATTTCCTTGAGCGGTGATACCATTGGTCCACACACATCGGTATGTATGAGTCCCAATAGTTCACTAGCTTGTGTTCCTTTACCGCTAAAAGGATTATGAGTCATCTTGCCAAGAAGGCAATATTCGCATGTTACATATGATTGATAATCAAATGGTGTAATCACATTAGTCGAAATTAATCTTTTGATGCGATTCTCGTTTATGTGACCTAATCGACAATGCCAAATGAACGATTCATTTGGATCACTTGATTTGAGTTTCTTTGATTGAATGTTGTAGATGTCATTAGATGTATTGGAGGTTTCTAAAATATAAATGCCATTAATGGAAGGAGCTTGGCCTATAACCAAGTCGTTCCTTGAAATAATACAACGATTGTTTTTAATGACAAAACAAAAACTGTCCATGTCTAACATGGCGATTGAAATAATGTTTTTAGAAAGTGTAGGCACATAAAAACAATTATGTAAATACAACTCAAATCCATTAGGCAAAGCCAATACATAAGTTCCCTTGGATTCGACCGCTACTCGAGCTCCATTTCCAAGGCGTAGATCCACATCTCCTTTGCTAAGCTTCTTCACGTCTCTTAGCCCCTGTAAATGATTACAAAGGTGAGAATCACAACCGGTATCCAATACCCATGTCGTAGTGGAAGTATAATTTACATCAATAACATAAATTTCCTTAGGAATTTTACCTTTTGGAACGATGATTCCTTCCCTTATATTTCGCAAATATATAGGACAATTCCTAAGCCAATATCCCATGCCATAGAAATAATGGCATTCATCTTTAACTTGCTTGAAGTTTTTCCCTTTCTTTCCCTTCTTCTTGAACCTTTTGCCCTTAGAAGCAAGAGCTTGATTGCTTGAGCTCCCACTAGTTTCGGCATCTTTCTCTTCCAAAGATAAAGATCCTATAGATTTTATGAGGTAGTCTTCCGGAGACCAGCTCACAAGAGATCTTGTAGTAGTAGGTGGTCTAGAAGAAGTGATGAAGTTTAGGTTTCTATCCGAACCTATCCCAAAATGAAGTTCTCTAGTAGTGTTGAAATCATTGTTGAAGCAAACCTCGTCAAAAACATTGTGGCAAGACTCAATAGTTATCGGTGTAGTAGCGTTTGATGGATTTATTGTAATGAACTACAAGTATGGAGGAAAAGGAAATATTAACATTTGTCTTTTTAATCATACTTGTAAATAATTTAACAAGATATGAGCATTTATATAGTGACCTCTTCCCAACTATTATAAATGATTCCAAGATCCAAATTCATATTAACTTGGGCACGCTTTGGCGATACAACCGTCATCAATATAACTCAGTGGATTAACTCTTTAATAGATTCTACTCTTAGAACTCTTGGTCGATAAAATTACATTAATATTTATCTTTAGCCCAAAACACATCCGGCTATGGTCGAGAATACTTTTGTTGAGTTCAACCCAAATTTCGAATAAATGTGTCCATGATCCAAATTCACATTAACTTGGGCACACTTTGGCAATACAACCCTCATCAACATGAATTCGGTGGATAGACATTTATCACCCACTTCTCCTACGTAACAAGTTTTGTACCCCGGTTTGGCCGAGCGCACTCCCTCACGAAATACGTTTTCATGGTTTCTAATTTTTGGTAAGGCTAAGTCTCAATTGTTTATTTAGCGAGAGGTCATGTCAATTTATTATCTATCACGTTTTAAGTGAACTAAAGTGGTGAACTACGATAATTGTAATTGACACGGTCGATAAACTCGATTTAAAATGCATGTTTAGTTATGGTGATTTAGCGATGCATGCAACATATAAATAAAATGCAAAGCATAAAAATAAAATCCTAGTATGGCCTTCCAAAAATAGTAAATCTAATAAACTATTACAAATGCGGAAACCAACTCCTTTGGTCCCTTGAACTTCGGTCTTGGTACGCATCTCGAGGTAACACCGTCATCATGGGAAACTCCGAGAAATTACAAAATAATAAAATTACATAATTTCCTATCATACATTTGTAATAAAAATAAATCTATTAAATTACAAAACGGTGATACGACATCACAATAATTACAACCGAATCGATATTCCCATACATTTCGGGTAATACCAATTAAAAACTAAGGCCATACTAAGTAAAATTACATAATTCAAAAATTATATAAACTAAAAATATGACAATCATAAATAAAATTTAGCATTATAATATGTATGAACATGCTTAATTTTATGCTAAATGGCCTTTTAGGAGCCAATATCGTATAAGTTATCGATTTTTACGGATTTGCGTGATTATAACATGTTAAAATCACAAAATGTCTCATAAATTCACATTTATGTTCAAGTTAATTACCCTAACCATCTTAGGACTCAAAACTTAGTCTTCACTAATATTTTGACAATAACTCAACTTGATTTCTTTTTTTTTTTTTTGGTAAAATGTAAAAAATATATTGAAGCTCAAAAAACCATATACAACGTTTCACATGGAGTATTCCTAGCACAAACTCAGTAACTAGACTGCATATAAGCCCATAAATACGATTACATTAGTTTCTCAATCCAATGCCTATCCTTCCTAGTCATAGTACCCTGCAATTGCTGCTGAATCCTGCTTCTGATATCCCCTTGTATCATTACCACACATCTATCAGGACTGGTTATAACACCCTCATGCCTGCTCTCATTTCTTTGTTTCCAGATATAGTACATGGTAGCATTGAGAATACTGTTCAGTATCCCATTCTTCATTCTAGTGAATCTCCTATGTTGCCACCAATTTTGAGTATTGGCATCAGACATAGTCACCCCCGTCCACTCCTGTAGCCTCTGAAGAACCCTCATGCTGTACTGGCACTTAAAGAAGAGATGTTGGGGTGACTCTTCCTCTTGAGCACATATACAGCAGCTGCTGTCAAGGCTGATACCAAGTCTAAATAATTTGTCTTTGGTATAAAAGCCTTGCTGATAATACAGCCAAGAAATAAAGCTGTGTGTAGCGATTGACCATTTGGTCCAAATAATATGATACCAGCTTACATCCTAATTGTCTTGCCTTAGCCAGAGGTACCCCTTTTTAATAGTGTATTCCTTGCCTGGTACAGTGGTCCATTCATTCTAGTTATATGCTGGTTGAAATTCCCTCTTCAGTTTGCATACTTTCTTCCAAGTCCAGCTGGCATCATGGGGAGGGTTATACTCCTCCCATCCTTGTCCTTTTAGATATACACTATGCACCCATTGCTTCCACAGCTTTGATGGATGAGCCTGAACCCACCAAACCAGCTTCCCAACTGCTGCTTTGTTCCATGTGTACTCATCTCTTAGTCCAAGTCCCCTTTCCTTCTGATCAATGCAAATTTTTGACCAAGCTACAGTAGGGGTCCTAGCATATTCAGTCCCTTCATGCCACAAGAAGTTCCTGTATACTGCTTCAATTTTGAGAAATACTGCTTTTGGAATAATGAAGATTGAAGCCCAGTACGAGTGTAAAGTTCTATATACTGCTTTTATCAAAACCAATCTCCCAGCATACGAGAGTTTCTTGGTCCCTAACTGTCTTATTCTTTCCAAAACTTTATCAATCAGTGGCTGGCAATCTTTGACTGATAGTTTAGATGGTTTGATGGGCACACCAAGGTATTTGAATGGCAGTTGGCCCTCAATACATCCAGAAACCTGTACTATTTCTCTTCTGATTTCACTGGTCACCCCATTAAAGTACACATTAGATTTTCTCTTACTCATCTGAAGTCCTGATGCTTGAGAAAAAGTGGATAAGGTACGTAGCAGGATCATAATGGATTCCACATCCCCTTTAGAAAAAAGCAGCAGATCATCTGCAAACATTAAGTTGTTCAGTTTCATGGATTTGCAAAGAGGGTGAAACCTGAACTTCATTGTAGAGGTGGTGTAGGCTAGCAATCTGGTCAGATATTCCATACAAATTGTAAATAGCAGAGGGGACAAAGGATCTCCTTGCCTTAATCCTCTTTGTCCCTTAAACCAGCCAAAGCTATCCCCATTCAGATTCAAGGTGTAAGTTGCAGTTGTAACACACTCCTTAATGAGAGTAATAAAATCATTCGGGATGTTCAATTCCTGCAGCATCTGAAAAAGAAAGCTCCACTCCACTGAGTCATAAGCCTTCTGCAAGTCTATTTTGAACAGGCACCTTGGTGAGGCACTCTTCCTTCCATAGAGCTTAACTAGATCTTGTCAGATTAGAATGTTCTCCATTATGCTTCGACCTTGAATAAAGCCACCTTGTGTGACTGAAATTAAGCGAGGGAGGACCAAGGCTAGTCTTGCACAAAGAAGCTTTGAAATGCATTTGTAAACCACATTACAACATGCTATGGGCCTAAATTGCATTACAGTATTTGGGTTTGGCACTTTAGGAATTAGGGTAACATTAGTAGCATTCAACTGCTTCAGCAATTTGCCATTCCTAAAAAATTCATGGACCGCAGCACATACATCACCTCCAACAATGTCCCAACTAGCTTTAAAGAATTGGCTAGAATAGCCATCTGGACCCGGGGCTTTTTCATTTGGTATACTGAAGATAATGTTTTTGATTTCTTCATTAGTAACTTCTGTTGGTACTCTTATGAAGGACTGTCATATGAATATATTGGGCATCATATTCCTGAAAGTTTATATCCCATTCATGAGCCTGCCAGAGTATCCAAATTCTTCCTCCTTGATGATATGCCGAGTTTGTAGAAATACTCCAATTGCTAAAAAAAATTCATGGTCTTATTCAGTTTATTTGGTTTGATTTTTGTCTCTAATAAAGCAAAGAAGTTAACATTATTATCTATAAGAAATCTATTTATAACTTGCTGCTTACTCCTCCTATTCATGCCCCGCACATTCCAAAACCCCAAATTAATCATTGATTAGGGTTATGGTTGGGGTGGCCCTCTGAACTAGTGCTCTTCCCTGCTAAATCAATAAGTAGCACTACAGTTGTCCCTCCTTCTTTTACTGGTGTATGCATTGTCAGTGGGGGGAAATCTTTAATCTGGACCAGAACAGGCTCCTCCTCCACCCTAGGTGCAGAAACTCTAGGAGTGATTAAGAGATTTTCAGAACTTGCCTAACCTGAACTTTTGGGCTTCTCCACTTTCCTCCAAACCTGTTTAACAGGTTTAATTGATTGGACTTTGTGAACAGCTTGATGTTTCCCTTTCCTGCAGTTGTTGTGATCATGCCCCAACGAATTACAATTAGTGCAGAGCACTGGTTTCCATTCATATTCAATTTGACCTCCACCAACTGCTTCTTTTCATCACTAAATCTAAGTGTTTCAGGAAATTTTTGGTCAATTTGCACCTCCACCAGCATTCTAGCATATGCTAGTCTAGTCTTAAGCTCTGTTGCATTATCCTTTTGGACAAAAGTACCTACCAGTCCTGCAATTTTTGGCAGGCTTTGTCCCCAAAATTTCAAGGGCAAATGATGCAACCTTAGCCATGTTGGTACATTCTTAACATGTTCTTTTTCCAATGCCATATTCTCCCCGCCATGGTTTAATTATGACTGGCTTACTATCAAATAAATAGTGGCCTGCATTCAATACATGATCCTGCATGTCTTTCGTGTGATATATGACCAGAAATATCCCATTAGGCATGAATGAAATCTTATCTATGGTAAGCTTATGCCATATCCTCCTCAAATATCCTTCTAACACTGCTATGGGAGGGTTGGCTCCCAATACGAAACCATACACAGCCTGCTTCCAATACTCTAGTTCATCATGAACGTCCTCGTCTGATAATTGAAGCAATGGCTCTGGTTCTTCTATCGCCTTTGGACTCTTAATCTTTGATACATGAACCCATTCTCTTTGCTCCTCAGTGCCTGAAGTTGCATCTCCTTGTGTTGGTTCATCAAGTTCTCCTGTAGGTTCTGCTTCATCAAGAGTAAAAGCAGGGATGCCTATGATGTTTTGCATGCTACCATGCTTCACAGCCTCCTCATCATTAGGTACAGGGTTCGCTGTCTTAGTTATTTTAGAAACTTTAGTCGCCTCTTTTGATGTTACCCCTTTCCTCCTCGTGATATTGCGTAGTTTTGCAGACTTTCAGGCTGAATTTCTCGCCATTAATGCAAGAGATTCACCTTCACGTGTACGGCAAAATCAACTTGATTTCTTAATATTGTTCATTATGGACCAAAAATACAAAATTATGCTATAAACTTCAAATTAAAGTATAAAAATTTCAAATAATTTCAAAATTTGAAATTTAAACTCATGAACATTCTGGAAAAATACCATGACACTCATAATGTTCAAAACTTAGGTTAAATATTTCGAAAAAATATCGAGAAAAACAATGTTGCGGTTTATCGGTTTGAACAAATATGACCATAAAATATGAGAAAAATATTTTCATCAACTCTTCACTTTTAGATCTGAAATATATGATAAAATGCAACATGTGACATTTTTCTTTAGTCATGAAGTATGTTTTGGCATTATAACTAATTATAGTCACTATTTATGTGATTTTTCATCAAAAATTCATAAATCATGCATAAAGACTTCACTATAGCAAAAAATTTTACACACATCTTGTAAAATTGCATGTGACAACATACTAAAAATTCATGATAAATTCGAAATATAACTCATATTAACCTATTTAACCATTTAAATACGATTTTAACTTATAAAAATCGTATTTCGAGCAAACAACTTATTTTAACATGAAAATTTACAGGCCATCAGTATGTATTACATGTGAAAACATATCCAAAAATCACTGGAAAATTCAATGTTTAGCTATTTTTCGTCCAAAAATGACATTTTTCTCATTAAAATCACATTTTAATGCCAATAATATATAAAATGAACAATAAAATCCATAAATGAACCAAAATATCCAAAATACATTTTAGGACCAGAAACTTTAACATACAAAGTGATTTCGTGATATATCATAATAAACACAAAATTACAAGTTTTATTTGTTAATAAGATTAACTCGAAAAAACAATAAACCGATTTGCATGCAAACAACCTAATGCTCTGATACCACTTGTTAGGATTCATTAATCTCATTTGTATAAATATTCATAGTATGATAGTTTAATTTAGTCATAAAATTAAAACAAGATCTTATGCATGCAAACATAAAACAAAGTAGAGAAGAAATCGTCACTTCTTACATTGGTGTTTCGGATTTATTGGGCACCAACAAGATCTCCTATTTGTTAGTTCTTGAGCTTACCAACAATGGATGAACTAAGATTCAAATTAGAATCTCTCCCAAAATTTTATACCCAAGGAACACCCTTAATAACTAATATTATTATGAACTAGCAATAATACTAATCTTACTTAAAATTTGGACACAAAAATAGTGTTTTTGTTCTCTTGTGTTTCGGTCAAGAGAAGAGGTTTTGTGAGCTTTCTTTCTCTAAAATTATTTCACAAATGTAGAGAAGAGAAGAATTTTTCTTACACTAGAAAAATAGTAGTGTAGTGAATGAATAATAGAGGAATCCATTTTGTTCCTCTTGGTGGAAAAACCGGTGGGGTGGGCTTAAAGGGGAGCCAATGCATGGTCTTGTTCTTCTTAAGATGAGACTAGGCATGCAAGGCTAGATATTAGGTTTAATCATTATGTTTCCAATTAAAAATAAAAACACAATATAAACCTTTATCCCCTCCAATATTTCGGTACACTTGAATAAAATGGCTAGTCCATTTTATTTTGTCATTTGTCAATTTTGTCACATGTTACATGTTACAAGACATGTCACAATGCAATGTATTTTTAACATATTAAAAATCAACATATTAATAAAATATGTCACATACAAAATTTAACTAGTAATTCTTGATTACTTGTACCAAAATGGTTTATCGAATTATAAATTTCAACAACTTGAATTTATAAAAAATTATTCAATCCGTTTCAATTGTTTCGTAAACAATAATTTAATCTAAGTAATAAAACAATTCGATTACTTAGACCGTATCTAATTTAATCGAATTACAATGAGACACGTTAAGTTTACTCACAAAATCATCCGTCAATTTTAAGCAATTTAATTAACTCGTATCGGCATACGATTAATTAAATAATCAATTAAGAGTATTTCCCTATAGGTATGACCTAAGGGGATCAACTGATCACCACCGTCGCACGACAGTAATGTCAAACTCTAGTCAGCCAATCATTACCGATATGTGTGGACCAGTTGACTGTAAAATATTACCTCCCACATGTATTCGTAAATACGAGATTTAAACATGTGATCATTATGATCGACAGTTGTGATCGCATTATTGTCGGAGGACACTTAATCCAACAGGGAGACCACGGTGGTGGCCAATGGTGGTCGTGGGGTGGTGAGTGGCGTGTGTTGTGTTTGTTGGTGTCAGATTTAAGGAGGGAGGTTAGGGCGTGAGATGGTGGCTTGTATGTCGAGGTTGTTTGTGGCTGGGTAGGTCCAGCGACATCGTGGGATGGGTAGCCAACCACGGTGAGGGTGATGGTGGAGAGTCATGGTGGGGCTAGTGTAGGAGGAGATAGTTGTCGAGTTTTCGGTAATGGTGGGTTATGCAGGGTAGTTAGGGCAGCGTCGGGGGGCCGTGTATGGAGGTTGGTTGTGGTGGCGGCAGTGTGGCAGTGTAGGTGCCAGAGGGAGCTCACGGTGGGAGTGTTTTGTGGTGGTGTCGGTGTCGGTTTGACGGTGGTTTAAGGGTGTTTGGGGTGGTTGGTAAACACGGGTGAATGTAGTATGGGGTGGGGTTGTGTCACGTGTTTTTGGGGTTGGGTGATTGGGTAATTTGTGAGGTTTTTATTTGGTTAGGTTAGGTGACTCGGGTTATAATTAAATCGGGTTTTTAAATATCGTAGACCTTTAATAATAATAAATAGCGTTGTCAATTGGATATTTTTAATTTGGCGCAAATCTGTGAATAGTAATAACAATGGTTTAATTGTAAAAACCGTTGTTATTAGTAATGGCAACAGTTATAAAACAATGAACCGTTGTTAATTCTTTGAAACGTTATAACAACGGTTTAGCCCCTAATACTTAATAACGTTGTTAATTGGTCTATTTTAATTTGGCGCAAATCTGTGAAAAATAATAACAACGGATGATTTTGGTAACCGTTGTTATTAGCCTTAACAACGGGTTAATAGATATAAAACCGTTGTCAATAGTTTCAGTAAAAACAAAAATAATTAAACACTGCCTAATATACAAACACACAAATACTCAACAGACCAACAACCAACTACCCATTGGAATTCCCATTATTATATTGCTTTTTGTCGACATTCCCCTCGCCGTCGACACTCACCAACGCTGTCAAAATTCTCCTTCGCCGTCCCTCTGTCATCATCTTTGTCACCGTTATCATCTTCGTCTATCCCTCATCGTCTCTGTCTCTTTATCAGGTATACATTTTCTATGATTGTTCAATATCTTTTTACCGTTGGTTTGATGTTGCTAATGATTTGTTTGATTGTTCAATTTTTTTGGGTTGATGTTGCTATCAAAGTCTCTGCATGTCTCTCTTTAACCTACGTTTTGGCATTAGGTTTAGAGTAAGCCATATTCAGTCTCTAAATCCCAAAGAATACTGGAATGTATGAATGAACTCTTGTATAAGAATTTAGTACAATAACTTATTACCAGAAACTTGTCTTACCAGTAACTTCAGTTGATCATGGGTGAAAAGCGGAAAACAAATGATAAGAACAATGAGAATAAGCCTGGTGAGAGGGGTCCTACGAAGTGTCCCGCAGCTCTTGCAGCAATCGTGGTAAAACAACCGCTTAGTATAACATGGAATACCAAGGGTTTTCCAACTGGTCCAAATACTGGCCATTTATCCACTTCGATTGGAGTTACAACAAGACAGTTTGCGCTTATCGATTTAGAGGATTGCAGGAAATTGAATCCTATTTTGAGGAAGTTAGTCTTAGAACAGATAAGGGTATGACAATTTTTTTAGCTAAGCAGCAATGTTTTTTTTGGAGTTCAAATTTTTTTTAGACCGTGTAAGGAAATTGAATCCTATTTAATTTTAATCTTCCAAATGTTAGTGCATGGTCGTATATACATATGCAGGAAGCCTTCGATATTGCCAAATGCCATGATAAATATCTACTACACAAGGCAGCAGGATGCTTCAGGCATTGAAAGTGTGACGTTGCTGAGGATCACTTGTATGTCAACAAGGAGACGGGTGTGGACAGCGGGCCGCCCACGGGGGCGCTTGGTGAAGGGGCTCGAAAACAAGCGTTTGCATTTTGTATGGAGTTGCCACCAATTTTTATGGGAAATTGGAACCGTTCGAATACCTCGTGTAATGTCAAGACACAAAGTAGTGACATGAACACTAAGCAATCGTTACCCTTAGCATTCTATGTCTAGAATGACTCTCGTGGATGCCAATGAACACGGGTGCTCACGGAGATCTGGAGTAAGGGGTGAGGGTACGTATTAGGAAGCTCTTTTGATCGAACACCTAATCCCGCCCGCCTCAATAGCGGCCTCTACTAATGATTAGGGAAGTTATTCGTACTTGATATATCGTCGGCTATATGCATGCAATGCAACATCCATAGATTAATCCTAGCATGTGAGAATTAACTAAGTCGGTTGACACGTAATTAGCATACAATTGGGGTCGAAGTAGGATTTAATGCTCATTTACATGTGAAGCATACAAATGATACAAAATAATAATAATTACAATAAAGAAAATTACAACGGAACAGGCGATTTATGTCGAAAATACCGCTAAAACGGATAACTTGATAAAAAAGAAATAAAAGAATAAAACAAAGAAATACGAACAAGTCAGAAGGTGATAATACGATTATTAGTTGATTAATACGCTTACTAATTAAACTACGTCAAGGCAGAAAAGGAGTTCAGGGACAGAAATCACCCTGGAACAAAGCAGCGAAGTAAGCATCGCGCCCTTTGGAAGAGGCGCAGCAGTTGCGGCGTCTGTTCCAAGGGTGAGTTCTGGCTGTGAAGCCGGAACTGCAAACCGTTAATGTTATTTGTTAATTTTAAGGATTGATTTCGATTTTAGACTCGGATGAAAGTTATTAGCAGATTATTTACATATGATTGAGGTCATAAAACAGTAAAACATGGTTAAGACGGAAACAAGACAGATTAACTATGTGAAGGGTCGATGTTAATGAATGACTAATTAAACTAACTAACTAAACGAATTATACTAAACATGATGAATTGACGACGGATTAATGAACAAACAGATGAGAATATATCAACAATGAATCCCAGAAACCCAACATGAACGAATTGAATCCCTAAAACTCGAATTGAATTTAATGACGAAAACCCGCAAATATTGATTATTAGGGATTTAAGTCGGATTTATGACGATTTAAACATGTTAATGATGATGGTTAATATACATATGAATTATCAAACTATCATGTGAACGATTTAACAGACGAACAAAACAAAAGAAATTAAATTTGACACGAATTACAGAGGACGGAGGAAGAAGAAAAGAAGCAGGAACTGCGGCAGCCTCACGAAGAGGCGCAGCAGGCGCTGCGCTCCTTCGAAGAGGCGCAGCGGTTGCTGCGTCTTTTCTCGACGTCGGTCTACTGGAAATCCGCAAAAAGGTTTTAAAGCACGGTTTTAGAAATCGGTTTTAATGAGGTACTTTCGACATAAACCTTACAATTGTTATACAATAATAAAATACAATAAATAAAAGGAATTATACACCCTCAGACTTACATGTTGATTTTAACGAGATGAACTAAGAAGATCGATTAGTGATGCTCGACGCGAATGCAAGGAAAGAGTGCCCTCGAAAGAGGAAAACGATTTAACAAGATTGATTAATTAGATTGATTGAGTGTAGTGGTCAAATTGGTCGGTCATGCAACGGAGAGGCCGGTACCGGAAGATCCGAGCTTACGTGGTCGGAAGTCCAAGCACGTAGGCGCCAATTAGTAAGAACGAAGTCTAGAATGCAAAGGGAGAAGAGAAGGGCGGACACTCGCGTGAGAAATATGAGGAACGAAGGCTCCTATTTATACTAATCACACGACGGAATTATGGTAAGACTAGGATACGGAAGGAAAGATCCGGAAATAACCGACTTAGGTTAAAACACGGAAACTTGGACAAAAAGAAAGCCCTGGGAAAAGGCGCAAATAGAGCATCTGCGTCCCTTGGAAGAGGCGCAAGACTTGCGCGTCCTTTCCGGGTAGGTTCCTCGCGCGTAGAAAACGCGTTTGACAGCCTGTCGTATTTTAGGCATAACTTTCTCTACAAGACTCGGATTAAGGTGATTTCGGCGGCGTTGGAAAGCTAAGAAAGAGATCTAGAACTTTCTGTGAAATAGGCCCAACCCAAAAAAGTCGTTATGACCTTGTAAAACGGGCCTAAAGTTCGGGTTATCATTTTAGCTAAATGAAATGCACATTTTGTAATGTAAACTTTGAGTTTAGCCTAATGAAGTGACATGAGACTCAAAATGAGATATAATCTCAACATTTTATGACATCCTAACCTTAGGTAGACAAAGACATTGCTTTGACTCGGGATTTGACGGTTTAGGAAAATGAAGACGGTTTTTGACCCGGACTCCAAATGTACTCTAATTACTGCCAAAACGACCGTATCGGCGCGTAGGTGACAATTAAGAGGTAGACATTAATATTTGAGCAATCACTTGACGATAAACTTACGAACTGTCACAAATCGTTCCGCGTAGCAAACATGCGGCCCAATCATCACCGGGTGGTTTGCGAGAGGTGCGAAACGAGTGTGTCTGAGCCCCCACTTTGACTGAGGCTTGGACAAGGCGAAAGTCAAAGTATAGCCATCAGGTCAATCGAAGATTACAACCTGACGACTATGGCGACGCGAGGCGGCTCAAGGGGTCTGAACCAAGGACCTATCGTCGGGAACATTTTAGAGTCTGTCGACTGTCGGGGAGGGTCGTTTAAAGTCCATTAGACTACGTAAGGAAGCTCGCCAGCCATAAGAAGAGACCATACCTGAGATTTAATCGGATTTTGCGGGGAATAAGAGATATTGAAAACAGCAGGACGTCGGTAGAAACTGCTGGGGATCCGCTTGCGTCGGTCTCAAGCGAACTCTGGCGAAATTTGGAGGTTGAATCTGCTTGCGTTGGTCTCAAGCGGACTCTTGGTTGGAGAATATGTCGACGACTAGGAACATCTTGATCGTCGCGAAAGAAAGTCTTGAGTGAGCAGTACTGCAAAATACCACTGCGCTGGGGACAGATGACGCGAAATACTGCTGCGCGGGATAAAATGAATTTGGACGATACTGCAAAATATTGTCGCGCCGGATAAAACGTGGGCTGGAACGAAAGAAAATCGTCGAAACGGACCAAAATGATAAAACGTCATCGAGGAAGAGGCGCACCAAAGATGGGCCCACGAATAACGAATTCATAACGGATTTTTGAAAATCCATATGGAGGGAACAAAAGGAAGAGGCGCAGCAAGAGCTGCGTCTCTTGGAAGAGGCGCAGCACCTGCTGCGTCTTTTCCCCAATTCAGCAATTCTGCGTAAAAACGCGAAAGTCAGGAGGTTTATGTTCATTTTATTCCAAACACAATTTTTGCAATTTCTCTCTCAAATCTTCACCATTTTCGTCGAGGTTGGATTCAAAAGCTTGCTTAAAATATGACTAATCGAGGTATGTGCTTTAATCTTGCATTAATCTTCCACATTTGTCGAATTTTGAGCCGCGAACATTAGGGTCTTCGACCCTTTTGATCGAAAATTTGGGGCTTTTTCCCCAAATGGATTTGTCTTGCCAAATTGATGCTAGAAATGGATAATAGGTAATGTTAGGAACATAACCATGTATTTACTTTGAATTTTCATCGAGTTTTGAGCCCTTGAGCGAATTTTGAGACGGTTTCTGACTAGATCGTAAATTGCTTGAAAATGGCCTTAGGATTGCCCATTTGTGATGAAATTTGATATTTGGGACCCTTGGATGATGGGTAAACTTTCTACCATCTTGGAATTTTGGTTTGTGACAACTTTTTCAGGACACTTTTTAGGGCATAACCGCCATTATAGCGAAATGCTGCCGAATTTTCGACTCAAACCCGAGACTAGGCCTTGACTTCGTCTTGACTTGACTCAATTCATCACATGAGTGGTTGAATTGGTGAGAACATGGCCAAGGACGGCCAGAAATGGGGAATTCCGGGGCCTTGAAGGCTCGAAAACTTCTTAACAAAGGCTTGTCGTCATATGATGCGGCCTGGATTTGCTTTAATGTTGCAGGTGACGATGCTTCTACTTCTGGGAGGGATCCCATGGACATAGACGCCGCTGTTGTTGAGGAGGCGCTAGAGCAGGCCTTCACCGCTGCGGTGATGGCTGCTGCGGACGAGGTTCCCGAGGAGGAGGCTGCTGAGGAGGAGGAGATTCCGAGACGGGCCCACCTCGGACGAGGAGGTCGTCAGCTGAGAGGAGCTCCTGCATGGGCCGAGACCTGGGAGAGTAGGCACCTCGTGTGGGCTGCAGAGGGTCACTTGTCCTACAGGACGGTGAAGAGCTTGGTAAATAGGAATTCCCTAACTCATTACCTATCCTTTTCTATTTTTGTTCAAATTCCTTTCAAATTTACTCAAAACTAAAGATAGCTTTGTTTCAAATCATAATAGGAGGCCGGGAACATCCGGTCCTTCTCGGGGTACACGACGGCGATGGAGCACTACGAGCGGCTGTCGGTGGAGGAGAGGGCCATGATCGAGCGTGGAGCGTTTGGTCCTCTGGTTCAGGTCTGGAGGGATATCGTGAAGAGGAAGTTGCGGGCCAACCTTAGCCTGGTCCGCGCTTTCTTGGATCGATTTTGGGATACGACTTCCACGTTTCACCTGCCTTTTGGTGAGGTGGGAGTCACTTTGGAGGACTACGGCATGATTTACGGTCCGCCGTGTGGGACCGAGGAGATGGTGTGGCCGGAGAGGCGGCATGAGGGCGGATTCGGCCGAGGCGAGGGGGTTGATCGGTGGAACCGTCGCCGAAGGCTGTTGCGGTGCCGGTTTGGTACCCAGTTCCTACGTTCGAGACTACTTTACGGGAAGACCCGGCATCGGTGGTGATCGATGGGAGGGAGACGGCTCCTCCTCCTGTACTGATTGAGCGAGAGGGCTCGTCCGTGGCTTTGGTGGTTCTTGTCTTCGATTTACCTCGGAGACAAGGGTGAGAGGCTGTCGACGAAGCTTCTCCCCTTTCTTTCTGACCTGAGTTCCCTAGGGCGTTGGGACTGGGTCACTGCTGGTTTTGCGGTCCTCATCCGCTTTATGAGGGCCATGGTTCGTCCGGATTTGATGGAGAAGGGGACTTCTCCTGGTGCTGTTGGACCTGGGCTACTGTTGGAGGTATGAACCTCCCTTTAGACCAAAGTAAATTCCTTTCTTTTATCAAAGATCGAAAGATCGTCATTGACTATTCTGTTTTGCAGGTGTGGGTGTACTCTTACTTTCCGGGCCTCGCGCCCAAGAGGACGGAGCCGTTGGAGAGGGCCTATCCCGTGGTGAGGGATTAGGTCATGTGCCGGACGAAGAGCAAGCGTTCTTCTCACAATGTCTACCGGCGGGATATGAACGCTCTTCAGCTGAGCAGCGTGAGTATCCCGTTTGTATTCATTCACACCTTCTTATACTTTGTTTTAAATTGATCATAGGAATGACCTTTGTCTTCATATTGTCGTAGTGGGTGCCCAGACCTTGGGCGGAGTACGCTGGAGCGCCTCCTTTTGTCGCTGAGGTCCTTCGACCTAGGAGCTCGAGTCGGCTGTTGTTGTGGACGTCGATGGGTCCTGTGTGGTATCTGGGCGAGCGGTTAGCTCGTCAGTGCTTTCGGGGCGCGTTGACGGTTCCCGTCGATCCTCCTAGGACGATGTTTTAGGAGCCTTCCGAGGCTGAGAGGGAGGCGGACTTGGCTGGTGCTAGTGGCGACGACCTTCTTCTCCCTGACGAGGATTACTCGGCGTTCCTTTACGGGAGGTTGGCGTATTGGCCGGTAGTGGTGAGTATCTTTTGTCTTCTTGTTGGATTTTGATTTTCGAGAATTGCGACGAAAGATCATCGATTAACGAGGGCCATTTTGCATGAGGTTGAGGCGGCGGGCATCGAGCCCCCAGAGTACCCCGAGACCCTCGAGTACACTGACGCTACTGGGAGGACGACGATCTCCGAGCTGCGTGACTTTGACGTGGCTGTGACGGATGCTGGCCTAGATGACTGGCAGCATCTGATTCGGAGGGTGAGTTCCCATTTTGCATAGTTTTCGTGTAAGAACACATTTGATTGAACTTGTTCAATTTTGCTGAGAATTACTTTTTGAAAATACAGGTCGCGCCATCTCGGTTTGTGGCACTATGGAGGGTGGCCAACCGGCTACGAGCTACGGCCATCGAGGCACTCATCGGTGGTCGGGGTCGTCAGGTATGAACCTCACTTGACTTCTTTTGATTTTTAGTTTTTCAGTTTTGTTTGGATTGATTGACATGAGCCAATTTATTGTTGTCCACAGGCTGGTCGTGAGCTGGAGCGAGAGTTGACCCAGTCTCGGGAGGAGACGGCTCGTTTGTCGAGGGAGCTTGAGTTTCGGGACGCCGAGATTGCCGCTCTTATGGCGAGGGTTGCCGAGCTGGAGGGTGCACAATGAGAGTCCGCGTGGTTTTGTAGACTTGATTTTGAACATTTTTGGACTTGTTTGGGGCGCAAGCCCCCAGTTTACTTGGATTTGGACTTGTTTGGGGCGAAGCCCCCAGTTTGCTTGTACATTTGCTTTTTTTTGTTGTATATACGACGGCCTGAGTGCCTTTTGCTGCTGGGTTGTGTTGTTTGTACCTGCGGGTTAGCTTTTGAACAGGTTTGGTAGACAACGGTTTATGCCGTCATGCTGCCGAAATTTTCATAGAAAATCACGTAACACATACATTTTTATATACACATAGGGCCTTTAATTAGTGCAAAATGAGACTCGAAAGGACGTGAAAATGCAAAAATTTTGTCGGAAATGACCGGACGGTAGGGAGGGTTACCCCCGAAAAAAAAAGAAAAAGAGAAATCTATAAGTTAGAAAATGGAAAAAATAGAAATTAAGAAAATGAAATGACTAAGTAAATGTTGAAATAAAAAAGAATTAAAATGAAAACTAAATATAAAAGTGTGAGAAAAATGGCGGAAAATGTCGATGTCGCCTCGAAATGCGCATCCGCGGATTAAGGAAACCTGAAGCATGGTAAATTTCTCGGATTTACCAAAATAAAATCCCGTAGGAATAGGAAATCATTCGTTTATAGAATTAGGTAAGATCCAAACGCGGAAATCACAGAAGTGAGGCTGGGGAAGAGGCGCAGTATGAGCTGCGTCCCTTTGAAGAGGCGCAGCAGATGCCGCGCCTGTTCCCAAGCAGGTCGGTTCTGACGGATTTTTGGAAACAGCAATTAGTATAAATAGGAGCGTCGACGAAGCTTTAAATCATATAATTCTTCCGTCTCTTCTTCGTCGATTCACACATAAAAACTCCCAATAAATTTTCAAGAGAAAATTATCATCATGAATACTTTGGAGATCCGCTTGAAGGAATGGACTAATGAATTCTCGAACATTGAGAAACATGATATGGGTGCTTATAACCTTGGGTCTTTATTGAGTTTGAAACTCATTAAGGTTGTAAAACCGTTCTTGGATGCTTGCCTTGATTATTGGGACCCAAATTATCATGTTTTTGCGTTCCCAGGAGGTGATATTTGTCCTTTTCCGGAGGAAATTGCTGCTATTGGCGGGTGGGACCCGAACATCTACCGCCATCCCTTCTCCGCTCAAGGGTATAAGAGCAAGTTTAGAGATTTGCTTGGACTTACTAGACTTGAGGTGGATCGCTTAGTTACTCCGAAAGGCGTGAGAATGTTGGACTTTATAGACCGATTCATCAACAGGGCCGACCCTACTGTTTCTTATGTTGCCAGGAGGAGGGCGTTTGGCTTCTGTTTGCTGCATGTGTATGTCTTTCAGGGACATGTTGATGAAGATTTGAGAGGCGATCCTCGTCTTCTGGGCCTTATTGAGCAAATGGAGCTGCGCAGGAGCCCAGCTTGTCTATGCCTAGGGGAGATCATTTTGGGTTTGGATAATAGGAAATCCAACCGTGATCTGCCGTTCTTGGGAAGTCCCGTTATCCTACAGGTAAAAGACACCTTTCTTTCCTTCTTTTTTTTTTTTTTTTTTTTTTTTTTTTTTTTTTTTTTTTTTTTTTTTTTTTTTGGGGTGTCTAATACCTGTTTGTTTTTTTGGTAGGTTTGGCTTATGGAACGGCTCCGATTGCTCGAGCCCCCAGTTCATGCACTTTCCTATCATGCCCGTATGATTTCGATGAGGACACTAACAGTACATGGTGGACTTCACCCGGGTCTGCGATTATTGGAAGAACAAGCTGAAGAATGATGATGGCCCGTTGATCAGGTGGGTCGTTCCGTGGTGGCACCTCAAGTCTGTTACTGGAGTGTCTTCTTTAGATCCCACTAGGTCCGTGCGCATTCCTGGATTGGAGTTTATGATATGCATCTTCCCTGAGAGATTGATGAGGCAAGTTGGGTTGAAGCAGATGATCCCTAGGCTTGACACCGTTCCGCAGACTGCTATGGCGCTTACTACAGAGAGCCGAAGAGAGTGGGCTATGAAGTGGGCCCAAAGAAACATGTGGTTCTTGAACTTCTCCTCCAATGCCTTGTGGGTGTCGGACTCTTATCTGAGGTGGAGGAAGGCTGCAACTTCGGAAGAGCGCGAAAGACTGAGGAAGCGCGAGCCCGTTGACTACAAGGTGCGCGAGGGAGAGAAAGAGAAGGAGAAGCATTTGACTGAAGGAGAAGAAGAAGCCGGGTTTCAAGTCATTCATCCTTTGAAGAAATCGAAGACTACTCCTGTCGCAGAGATGGTGGTTGGCAAAAATGGAAGAGTCAGGCCTCGAGAAAGACCGTTGGTGATTAGGTCTGAAGTGGTGCAAGAGCGCCCGGCTCGAGGTCGTGACAAGAAATATGACAAGAATGACAAGGGCAAGGGAAAGATGGAGGAATAGCCCAAGTCTTATTTATTATTTGATTATTATTATTATTGTTGTAATAAGAAAGGAGGGATTTTTAGAATCCTAGCCTAATCTATTTTTATTATTTGTCGTATTATTATTATTAGAATTTGAATGAAATAAAAAGGTTAAATGGTTATGAAACCGTTGTGATTTTCTTTAATTATTCTTGTCGAATTTCATATGCAATGCAAATGTCCTTCTATTTACATTTTAAATATAATGGTGGGTTGAATCCCGTGAAGGATTGCCTACGTATTCACTTAGAGAAAGCGAAATCAAACCCTTGCGCGTAGTTCGAGTAAATGTAAAAGAATAATTGTTCGAAGCAAGAGCTTGTAATGAACATAGAAAATAAGCATGAGCTTTTGCTTACTCGGGAGGTGCAAATTTAGTTTGTTTGATGATATGAGGATGACAAGTTTGCCAAGATGCAAGAGCATAGTGACAGTCAAATGGGCCAGGAGCCGTTTATTTAGTGCCACAAGAGCGACACTTAGGTTTACGCGAGGCGCGTTTTTGTTCTATTCTAGGCATAGTATCGTTTCAGTTGGTCGAGATTTGTGGGGTTTGAAAACTCATTCCCATCTAGGTCTGTGATTCTAACCGCGCCTCCTGGGAGTATGGATTTGACTAGATATGGTCCGGCCCAGTTAGGTTTGAATTTTCCCCTCGGGTCGACAGGTAAAAGAGCTCTAACCGATTTGAGAACTAAATCTCCTTCTTTGATGTTTCTTGGCCTAACCCTTTTGTTGAAAGCTCGTTTGATACGTGCTTGATATGTTTGGACATTATGTAAGGCACGTAGCCTACGTTCATCCAGGAGGATGAGTTCTTCGTATCTATCTTTCTTCCAATCGGCCTCCGGGATTTGACTCTCTAGTAGGATGCGCAGGGATGGTATTTCTAGCTCAACTGGTTGTACGGCTTCCATGCCGTAGGTCAAATAGAAAGGAGTAGCCCCAGTGGGTGTCCTAACTGATGTACGATACCCCCACAAAGCGAAGGGTATTTTGCTTGGCCAATCTCTATAATTGTCAGTCATTTTCTTGAGGATCGTGACGACATTTTTGTTAGCCGCTTCTACCGCGCCGTTAGTCTGTGGTCGATAGGGCGATGAGTGATGATGCTTGATCTTATACTTGGCTAGCAATTGTTCGGTTTCGGCTTGGAAGTGGGACCCATTATCGCTAATGATCTCATGTGGGCAACCATATCGGCAGATGATGTTATTTTGTATGAATTTGGCTACATTTTTGGCCGTAAGAGCGGTGTAGGAAGCCGCTTCTACCCACTTGGTGAAGTAGTCAATTGCTACTAGGATGAAACAGTGACCTCTGTTGTTGGGGTTATTTTCCCAATTATGTCAATTCCCCATGCGGAGAATGGCCAAGGAGATGTCATCGTATAGAGCAACGAAGGAGGGACATGTTGACGTTCGAAGATTTGTGATTGTGGCAATGTCTCACATATTTGATGCAATCAGATTCCATTGTGGTCCAATAGTACCCTAGACGTGTGATTTTCTTTGCCATCATAGGTCCACTCATGTGAGGACCGCATTCTCCGCCGTGGACTTCTTCCATTACTTTTCGTGCCTGTGAATGATCAAGGCAACGTAGGACTACACCAAGAGGTGTTCTTTTGTATAATTCTCCTTGCATGAGAACGTATTGTGAAGACAATAGGCGTATAGCTCGTTGTCCCCTCTTGTCCATATCTGGTGGATAGGTACCATTAAGCTTGAAATTCAGGATTGCTTGGAACCAGGGTTCCTGTGCGATTTCTTCTTCATCGGTAATTTGATGGACATAAGCCGGCTCCGACCGTCGTTCGATACACAAAGGCATTTCCATCATGTAATCTGGCATGTTTATCAAAGACGCAAGTTTCGCAAGAGCGTCTGCAAATTGATTTTCTTCTCGAGGTAGGTGTAAATAGGTTACGTGATCAAAGAATTGAGCGACTTGGTCTATCCTAGCCTGATAGGGTGCTAGGCTTTCACTTCGGATTTTCCAGGATCCCGTAACTTGGTTGATGATCGTGATGAATCTCCATGCACTCGGAGGTTTTTGATGCCTAAGCTTATTGCTGCTTGTAGTCCAATTAGACAAGCCTCATACTCTGCGGCGTTATTTGTCACCTCGAAGTCGAGTTTGACAGCGATTGGTGTATGCTCACCTTCAGGAGAAATGAGCAACACTCCTATCCCAAATCCTCTTAGGTTTGATGCTCCATCAAAGTATAGGTCCCAGGAGTCTACATCTGTTTGAAGTATATCCTCGTCGGGAAATGACCAAGTATCTATGGTTTGTGCGTCGTTGATGGGATTTTCTGCGAAGAATTCGGCGACGGCGCGACCCTTTATTACTTTCAGTGGCACATATTTGAGGTCAAATTCCGAGAGCATCATGGTCCATCTTGCCAGGCGTCCGTTGAGGACGGGTTTCTCGAAGAGGTATTTGACTGGATCCATTTTGGAGAATATCTTGACGGAGTAGCTAAGCATGTAGTGACGTAGCTTCTTTGTTGCCCACACAAGAGCGAGGCATGTCTTTTCAAGTTGTGAGTATTTT
The DNA here is from genome assembly GCF_048544455.1 of Silene latifolia. NCBI lineage: Eukaryota > Viridiplantae > Streptophyta > Magnoliopsida > Caryophyllales > Caryophyllaceae > Silene > Silene latifolia. The sequence goes on from NW_027413609.1 coordinate 3,928,543, forward strand.
CACTCGTATTCCAAGAACTTCTTACTTAGATAGTAAATAGCTCTTTCTTCACTTCCTACGGTTTGAGCTAACATGGCACCCATGGCGGTTTCGGTTACCGTGAGATATAAACCAAGAGGTTGATCTTGTTGTGGTGGCATGAGCACTGGTGGTTTAGCCAATATCTCCTTGATTCTGTCGAACGCCTTTTGACAATCATCGTCCCACATGGTGTGGTCTGTTTTCTTGAGTTTCTTGAAGATAGGCTCGCAAATCATCGTAAGTTTCGATATGAATCGACTTATGTATTGGACTTTTCCCGGGAATCCTCGACTTCTTTTTTGTTTGAGGTTGTGGCATTTCAATCAGAGCTTTGATTTTGGAAGGATCTATTTCTATACCTCGTTGGCTAACGACGTATCCTAGGAGTTTGCCAGACGTTACCCCAAATGTGCACTTTTGAGGGTTGAGTATCATGTTGTACTTTCGTAGCCTTGCGAAGAACTTGCGAAGGTTCGCAATATGTCCCTCTCTTTCCTTGGATTTGACGATCATGTCATCTACATATACCTCGACTTCTTTATGCATCATGTCATGTAGGAGTGTAGTCGCGGTGCGTTGGTATGTAGCTCCGGCGTTGATCAATCCGAACGGCATTACTGTGTAGCAATAGGTTCCCCATTGGGTGACGAACGCGGTCTTATGCATGTCTTCCATGGCCATTTTGATTTGGTTATAACCCGCATATCCATCCATGAAGGATAGTAATGCGTGGTCTGCAGTATTGTCCACTAATATGTCGATGTGAGGGTAGGGAAGTCATCTTTTGGACTCGCTTTGTTCAAATCCCTAAAGTCAACACAAACTCGGATTCTCCCATCCTTTTTGGGTACGGGCACTATGTTAGCTACCCAGTCAGAATACTCGGAAACTTTGATGAACCCGGCTTTGAATTGTTTGTCAACTTCTTCTTTAATATTTAGAGCCCACTCTGTTCTCATTCGTCGAAGCTTCTGTTTCACAGGTTTGAAACCTGGCTTAATCGGAATCCTATGTTCGGCGATATCCCTGTCGATCCCTGGCATGTCTTTGTAGGACCAAGCGAAAACGTCTTTGAATTCATTTAGGAGGTCTATGAGGTCGGCTCGTTCGGTAGAGCTCAAGGTAGTCCCTATCCTAAGTTCTTTGGGTTCTAGTTCAGTTCCTACATTGATGGGTTCGGTGTCCTCAATCACAGGTCCCCCTTCCCCTTCCTGTAGTATTTCTTTGGCTACGTAGGGAGGTATTTCGGTCAAGTCTGGGTCTTGGTCATCCTCAGTATCATCATAAACAGAATTGCACTCAAGATAACGCAAAGAGTAAGCAGAACCTGATTTATTCATATTAAGATTCGAGTAAAGTTGAAACAAAGAAGCCAACTGATCCATGGTCAGTGGCGGTAAAGGGCGAATGGTGGGGCATTTCCCGAACTACTGTGGCTACTTGAAAATAAGCTAGGAGAAACGAAGGGAGTGGGGATGACGACAGGAGTAGACTCTCTAATGACTTCTCTAGACTCTGACTCTGACTCCGACTCCGACTCTGATTCTGATTCGAACTCGTCGTCTTCTGGTTCTTCTTTGAACATCTCTCCTTCTCCAGTGGTGAGCTTGAAGAGTCTTCCTTGATTGTTGGTCCATTTGATTGATTTTCTCCATCCTTTCTGCTGCTTTGTGTCGATTTCTGTGATCAATGCGGTGGGGTTGAAGCGATCGTCTTGAAGTATCGTAGTAATGATCTCATCCTGCGCGGCCTTAACAAATCGGTCCTCTCCAAACAAAAGGCTACCAGCTTGTTCGTCTAAGCAAGGTGCTTGACGGGTTTTGTCGGTAGGAACCGTTTCTGGAGGAATGAAGTAGCAATCGTGAAAGATCTCGATTCCGGCTAACTTCCTCTCGAGGTAATGCCAAGGTTCGGGAAATCCATGAAAGAGTTCTGAACTTCCTTCTTGAACGAAGTATCCATTCAAGGTAGGGAGATATGGCCTCATTTGGACTCCTACATACTTGCGATTTTGGACTTGGGCAAGCATTTCGAGAACTTCTTCTGTTGTGGGTTTGTACCCTAGTCCAAGTGGTATTCTCGATGAGTTGCCTTTCTTGTATGGCGCGAAGGTGTTCTTCCGAGTCGGGTTCAAAGGCATTCCAGGGAAGTATCCCTGATTTTTGAGTATGTGGTTGACCACCAAGTTAGAGTAGGGATTATAGTATAAGGGTGCCAACTCACTTTCTATGACATTTACACTTTGGAAGCCCCCAAGTTCGTATATGGGATCCGCAAGGACTTGATTATTTGATTGCTTCTCGATTATGGCCTTGATGGGTGACGAAGTGATCGTCACAACTTTGCCATTTAGTGGGATCTTGATCTTTTGATGAAGGGTGGATGTTACTGCTTTGGAAGCATGAATCCAAGGCCTTCCCAGAAGTATGTTGAATGAAGCTTCGATGTCCACTATTTGGAAGTTAACCTTTCGTTCGATTGGTCCCGTTGCTATGGTTAGGTTAGCAAGTCCTACCACTTTTCGTCATGTACCGTCATATGCACGTACACCTTGATTTGTAGGGGTCCAGTCCGACTCTTTCATGCCTAGTTTGTATGCCGTTTTGAGGGGTATGACGTTGACCGCGGAGCCATCATCTACCAAGGTCATTGGCACATTTTTCTTTAGACAGATGACAGTGATGTATAGAGCAAGGTTGTGACTGGCGCCGAAAGGTGGCAAGTCTTCGTCTGAGAAAGTAATAGGATTACTTAGCATGGGTGATTCTTGGAAGACCAAGTTGACTACATCTTCAGGCGTAGAGTTATGTGCTACATTTAATTTGGCCAAAGCTTGCAGTAAAGCTTGGCGATGCGGAAATGAGCTTGCCACTAGTTGCCAGACTGAAAGATCAGCCTTGGTTTTCTGTAATTGCTTGAGCAAATGATCAGTGGGGTCGTCTTCGTTGTCATTTGGTGTGATGACGTTGGTTGGACCGTTTTGAGTAGTGCTTTGGTATGGACGACCCGAACGAGTTAGGTGATCCACATCTTGGTCTTCACCATTTTGGACTATTTCCTTTACCAAAGAGTTTTTAATGAGATATTCGTCTTCATCGTCATCGGCCCAAACTCCATTGATTGCAGCTAGTTCCTTCATCCTCATGATGTCACTTTCTAGTTGTATGATTTGATCGACTAGCTTGTCGACCACGGTGACTACTTCTTGCATAGTGGTATTTGGAGAGAAGATCAATGGTACGCGTTCTTTAGGCGTTGCCTTGGGATCGCGTAAGGTCGTTACCATGTTTTCTAGTTCCCACACTTGTCTATCTACACTCCTTGCCCATGCGATGAAGTCGGAAATGGTAGGGGAGATGGTAGAGTAGAGTCTTTCTTTCTCAATTGCATGAATTTCCTTTTCGGTGGGAGAAATGAGATGTGAGCAATCTAAGGTAGATTCGTCACTTGTAATCACTAGAACTCCAAGAGGATTCTGAGTGTTGTTGGGCTTACCTCCTGGTGGAATTGGAAGTCGACCATCTTCGATCATATCCTGAAGCACGTGTTTCAACTTGTAGCATTTTTCTGTGTCATGCCCCTTGCCCCTATGGTATTCACAGTAGGAATTTTCATCCCAAAACTTGGACTTCCTTTCAGGTTCGGGAGTAGGTCCAATGGGTTGGAGTTTGCCTTGCTTCATTAGCCTTTTTAGAGCATTGGAGTATGTATCCCCAAGGTTTGTGAACTTCCTTGGTGGGCTAGTTTTCTTGGATGGCTCGAGAAGGTTAACTTCGTCGGTCTTGCTAGTAGAGCCGTATGAACGACTTGTGGACCCTTGATATCCCCGACCTACCGTTTTGGACAAGAGTCCTTTGCGGATATCATCTTCAATTCGTGTCCCTAGTACGGTTAAGTCTTTAAAAGTCTTGATATTTTGATATCTCAAATGGTTGGCATATATGGGCTTGAGATTGTCCACAAACTTTTCTACACGAGTAGCCTCATCCGGGCGTTCAACTAGTTGGGTACTAGTCTTCCTCCACCTACTTAGGAAGTCGGTGAATCCTTCCTTGTCATTTTGGGTAAGAACCTCTAGAGTACGCATATTGACTTGGATTTCGGCATTATCCGCATATTGTTTCGAGAACTCGATGGCGGCGTCCTCCCAAGTAGCGACCTTTTTGTGATCTAAAGTGTAGAACCATTGCTTTGGGATGGTGTCAAGAGATGAAGGAAAGATCCTTAAGAACATCTCGGGTTTGATGCCTTTGATAGACATGTAGTCCTTGAAGGCGCGGATGTGGTTCAAAGGGTTCTCATGTCCTTTAAACTTAGGGATATCCGTCATGCTAAAGTTAGTGGGCAATTTGGAATTGACGGCTTCATACTTACGATTGTTCTCCCTGTAAATGTCATCCCCCTTAAGGTACATCAATTGCTCCTCTAGGTATTGGAGTCTTTTCTCAGCTGCGGTTGTTCCTAGGACAGGATTCTCATCTTTAGACTCGTCATCGGAAAATTGTAGCACTCCACCTTTAGGGGGAGGTAGCTTTCCCTCTACATCAAAGATACGGCCTTCGATAAGCTCAAGGCGGTCATAGGTTTGTTCTTGGGTAATTTGCATTTGGGCTATCGCGGCTAGGATTCGATCATTACTCTCTTGAATTTGCTGGAGGTTCGTATCATCACTTGACCCAGGCATCTTGGAAACTGGATAAGAGATCGGCGACGAATCAAAACACGATCGACCATTCTATCACACTTGCTAAAAGAGGAAAAGTTTTGACTCGTGAAGTGGGTGTGTGCCACTTGTGTTGAGTGAGTTTTGAAGAAAGACAAGGTCTTTGAAAATGTGTGTCCTAGCCAACTGTAGTGTAGTTGTAGGAGTGGACTCGAGGTGAGGTTTGAAATGGGCTTGTGGCCCGAATTTTGACACGACAAATGGACAGAGTTTTGACCGGATTTTGTGCTAATTAAAGGCCCTATTTCGAAATTCTTGATTGAAAACGGGTTTTGATTTTTTTTGAAAATTCGTCATGGTTTTGTTTAGAAATGGTGATCACATAAGGTTTACACATTTATACAAGCATTACAACGGGATGCTGAGTGCGTTTAGAAGGGTTTTGGTTTAAAGGGTGGGTTGCCATACCGAACCATCAAACCCGAAGTCTGTGGAGAGGCTCGTGCCAAACAAGAGTAAGGCCGATTCCTAGTCCATTTCCTCAAGTAGTGAAGGCCCTTGATACAAACAAGAGTAAGCATCATGGTATGGATGACGTCAATCGCTATCCATCCTTAGGCCCAAATAAGAATTAGGACCGTTTAGACGGGACGATTGGTCGAATGGGTTGGGTTGGGCCTAGGAAGGCCGATTTAAACGGTCTAGGAAGACCGAGTTATGAAAACCGACAATTGTCTTGTACAAACTTATTCCCTAACCTTGTTCAAGTTTCACCCTTGGCTACACGTAAGTGTATTATCCCCAGTGAGTCGCCAAACCGTGGACGACGGGCCGCCACGGGGCGCTTGGTGAAGGGGCTCGAAAACAAGCGTTTGCATTTTGTATGGAGTCGCCACCAATTTTTATGGGAAATTGGAACCGTTCGAATACCTCGTGTCATGTCAAGACACAAAGTAGTGACATGAACACTAAGCAATCGTTACCCTTAGCATTCTATGTCTAGAATGACTCTCGTGGATGCCAATGAACACGGGTGCTCACGGAGATCTGGAGTAAGGGGTGAGGGTACATATTAGGAAGCTCTTTTGATCGAACACCTAATCCCGCCCGCCTCGATAGCGGCCTCTACTAATGATTAGGGAAGTTATTCGTACTTGATATATCGTCGGCTATATGCATGCAATGCAACATCCATAGATTAATCCTAGCATGTGAGAATTAACTAAGTCGGTTGACACGTAATTAGCATACAATTGGGGTCGAAGTAGGATTTAATGCTCATTTACATGTGAAGCATACAAATGATACAAAATAATAATAATTACAATAAAGAAAATTACAACGGAACAGGCGATTTATGTCGAAAATACCGCTAAAACGGATAACTTGATAAAAAAGAAATAAAAGAATAAAACAAAGAAATACGAACAAGTCAGAAGGTGATAATACGATTATTAGTTGATTAATACGCTTACTAATTAAACTACGTCAAGGCGAGAAAAGGAGTTCGGGACAGAAATCACCCTCGAACAGCGCAGCGAGTAATCGCGCCCTTTGGAAGAGGCGCGGCGATTCTTTGCGTCTGTTCAAGGGTGAGTTCGTGTGAAGCCGAAGCGCAAACCGTTAATGTTATTTGTTAATTTTAAGGATTGATTTCGATTTTAGACTCGGATGAAAGTTATTAGCAGATTATTTACATATGATTGAGGTCATAAAACAGTAAAACATGGTTAAGACGGAAACAAGACAGATTAACTATGTGAAGGGTCGATGTTAATGAATGACTAATTAAACTAACTAACTAAACGAATTATACTAAACATGATGAATTGACGACGGATTAATGAACAAACAGATGAGAATATATCAACAATGAATCCCAGAAACCCAACATGAACGAATTGAATCCCTAAAACTCGAATTGAATTTAATGACGAAAACCCGCAAATATTGATTATTAGGGATTTAAGTCGGATTCATGACGATTTAAACATGTTAATGATGATGGTTAATATACATATGAATTATCAAACTATCATGTGAACGATTTAACAGACGAACAAAACAAAAGAAATTAAATTTGACACGAATTACAGAGGACGGAGGAAGAAGAAAAGAAGCAGGAACTGCGGCAGCCTCACGAAGAGGCGCGCGGCGCGCGCGCTCCTTCGAAGAGGCGCAGCGGTTGCTGCGTCTTTTCTCGACGTCGGTCTACTGGAAATCCGCAAAAAGGTTTTAAAGCACGGTTTTAGAAATCGGTTTTAATGAGGTACTTTCGACATAAACCTTACAATTGTTATACAATAATAAAATACAATAAATAAAAGGAATTATACACCCTCAGACTTACATGTTGACGGAACGAGATGAACTAAGAAGATCGATTAGTGATGCTCGACGCGAATGCAAGGAAAGAGTGCCCTCGAAAGAGGAAAACGATTTAACAAGATTGATTAATTAGATTGATTGAGTGTAGTGGTCAAATTGGTCGGTCATGCAACGGAGAGGTGGTACCGGAAGATCCGAGCTTACGTGGTCGGAAGTCCAAGCACGTAGGCGCCAATTAGTAAGAACGAAGTCTAGAATGCAAAGGGAGAAGAGAAGGGCGGACACTCGCGTGAGAAATATGAGGAACGAAGGCTCCTATTTATACTAATCACACGACGGAATTATGGTAAGACTAGGATACGGAAGGAAAGATCCGGAAATAACCGACTTAGGTTAAAACACGGAAACTTGGACAAAAAGAAAGCCCTGGGAAAAGGCGCAGCAGGCACTGCGTCCCTTGGAAGAGCGCAAAGACTTGCTGCGTCCTTTCCCGGGTAGGTTCCTCTGCGCGTAGAAAACGCGTTTGACAGCCTGTCGTATTTTAGGCATAACTTTCTCTACAAGACTCGGATTAAGGTGATTTCGGCGGCGTTGGAAAGCTAAGAAAGAGATCTAGAACTTTCTGTGAAATAGGCCCAACCCAAAAAAGTCGTTATGACCTTGTAAAACGGGCCTAAAGTTCGGGTTATCATTTTAGCTAAATGAAATGCACATTTTGTAATGTAAACTTTGAGTTTAGCCTAATGAAGTGACATGAGACTCAAAATGAGATATAATCTCAACATTTTATGACATCCTAACCTTAGGTAGACAAAGACATTGCTTTGACTCGGGATTTGACGGTTTAGGAAAATGAAGACGGTTTTTGACCCGGACTCCAAATGTACTCTAATTACTGCCAAAACGACCGTATCGGCGCGTAGGTGACAATTAAGAGGTAGACATTAATATTTGAGCAATCACTTGACGATAAACTTACGAACTGTCACAAATCGTTCCGCGTAGCAAACATGCGGCCCAATCATCACCGGGTGGTTTGCGAGAGGCGCAGAAACGAGGTGTCTACAACGGGGGAGATGCAAAAGAGCTCACCGGTAAAGACCTATCCCATCATCACTCAGGAACAATGGGATAATTTTAAGGCATTCCAAACTAGTGATAGGTTTCAGGTTACGTATCCTTATATCCATAACTGATCGATTATATTACACTTGTTAATGATTTCGTTTATCATCTTTTAATTATATGATCTACTTGTGTTTCTATATTTGAAGGCCCTTAGCAAAAGAAACCGTACTAACATTGCGAAGAAGAAGTTGAGATATTATGGTTCACGACGCGGTTATAGATTGATACAAGACAATCTCATATGAAGCATCGTCGATATATATATCTTTTATTTTTTAATCATACTCGGATTGATTACATGTATAACTTTTTTTTTCAGTAATTAATTTTTGGTTAATGTATAGGCGAAACAGGGAGTAAAAAACCTCTATCGGCACGTAACTTATAAAGCAGGCCACACACCTAAAGGAGTCCGTGTTACTATCAAATTTGATCAGGAAACTTTTGTCAACATTGTAAGTGTTGGGCCAAGATCTGTCCTGCCTGATCAGACAAATGTCAGGCAAAGAAATACCAAGTCTAGCCTGAACGGAAGCAACTCAGCATAAAGCATATCATTCTCAGACAGGTGCCACCCAGGAGGGAAAGACAGGTTAGGCCATCTACCCAGGCCAGACCTGAAGGAATAACACACCAGCCATATATTAGGTACTACTAGAACGAGTCAGGCAACAGCCAAAGTACAACAAAGAGGTTCCTACTTACACGAAGGACTTATTCAACAAAACCTACAACGAGTATGGAGCAGTCAACCAAGTAGAGATAAAGGCGGGCAGTTTTGGGAAGTCAAATACCTGTCTCCGGGTAAATAGGGCACGGGGCCTATTACCTAGGAACGTTCCAATGAATGTTGGGAAGACCGTTGGAGACAAAATAGAGTTATTATAAATAGCAAGGAGGAAAAAGGAAAAGGATCCTCTACTATTCACTCACTTACCCTCATTTTCTTGTTATCACTCTAAACAATTCTACTAAGCAATCATACTTTATTACTAGCTTGACATACAAATTCCCTGTCAGGCCACACTAAAAGATAGTAACAATCCCTCCTGGCTTGGTGCCCATGGTTTTTTCCCTAATTCCCAGAGTTTTCCACGTATAAATCTTTGTCTTACATTACATTGTTCATTCTTTGGTTATTTGTTGTACTAGTCATGCATTATTAATTGACTTAGGTCAGCCTACAAGATAAACCCCTTGCAAGACATTACTTCCGTGTAAAATCTTGCTAAAACAATTGGTCCCCACCGTGGGGCATCTAGCTCAAAAATAATCAAAACCCAATCTCAAACAACACAAAAAATCTTCCAAAAATGACTTGAGACAGTATAGAACAACAACTGGCTGCCGCAACAACAACTATTGGAAATGGAACAACTAAACCAAAAAATGGCCCAGGCTGAAGCTGAAGTCCAAAAACTAAATGAATCAGAGTCTAACCTGAATCAAAAGCTAGGGGATAAAGCTTCAGGCTCAAAATTGAAGATCCAACCTGGAACACCATTTTCTTAAATCATCGGGAATACTGATTTCTTCAACTTTGGTACTCCAACTCCATCAAAAACAAAAGCATGAGATCTCAATTCAGACTCAGAAGAAACCCTAAACGAAGACGCTACCCCAGATCAAACCAATGTAGCCATAATGATGGCCATGGTTTAGGAGATCCAGAAACTCCATGAGAAATTTAAGAAGATCCCTGGAATACCCCACAAGCATTGTGAAAGCCAACCCTAAAAGCTATACTGACTCTCCCTTTGTGGATGAAATAGCCAAGATAGATCTGCCAAAGAAGTTTGTGGTACCATCAATGAGGACCTATGATGGAACTGTAGATCCTTAAAACCATGTAGCCTACTACAAACAAAGAATGTTGGCAGCCTCGATACCAAAGAGCTACGACAAGTGTGTATGTGCAAAGGCTTTGGAACAACCTTGACCAGGCCTGTCCTTAAATGGTACATAAACCTGCCAAATGGAAGCATCAAGTCTTTTGAAGATCTAATAAACTCGTTCAACCAACCGTTTTCCAGCAGCAGGGAGCTCGAGAAGAGATCCAGTGACCTGTATAAAATCAAGAAAAGCCTGACGAGACAATCAGAGCATTCTTGACCAAATTCAACAAAGAGAAAGTCTCAATCCCAAGATCTGATGTTGGAACAGCTGTGAAAGCTTTTAGGCAGGGGCTACCACTGGATAGCGATCTCTGTGACGAGCTGACCATGTAAAGTTACCTAACTTTTGAAGACGTTCAGGCAAAGGCACATGGTTACAATAGGCTAGAAGAAGATAAAAGCTTCAAGGCAGACACTACAAACAGTGTTTCAGGATATGAAAGATCTAGCAGGAAAAGTTCTAATCACAGGGAAAGCAGCTCCAGGCCATCTCTCTACACCAGACCTGACAGATCAGAAGTCAACTATGCTCATGAGCAACGAGATAACTCTTATACTTATCCATCTATTCAGGAATATAACTTCTCCGTTGATAGTGCAAGACTCATCCAGAGGCTTGACCACATGGGAGACATTGTCAAGTGGCCCAAAAAAGACGGACAACCCCAATTTCAGGAAAGACACAACTGTTGGAGCTTGTGTCCTCAACAAATTAGTGTGATAACATTTGTAAATCTCTTACACGTTCACAAGGGTATACTTCGTATATTTAATCAGTTGATTAACGTTTACCTAATAATGGTTGGCTTGCTAGAAAGTTTGACGTTATTATCATACAGATGGCGGTGATCAACTGGTCCCTAAAGGTCACACCTATAGGATGTGTTTGAGAAATGTGGTTATAGAAATATAATCACATTGATGCCTAATATGACTAAACAGTTAGTCAATGTGTTGATGAGACAATTATTTAATGAAGATTAAATAATATTAGTTGAGACGAATTAACTGTCAATTCGTAAATTGAATATAATAAGTTATATTTAATTAAATGTATGTAATGTTAGCTTGGACGAATTAATCTGTTAATTCGTAATTAAATGTAATCAGTTATATTTAATATCAACAAGATGAATGTGTCATAGTGGTAATAGCGAGGGTACACAAACCAAGAGGCCATGGGTTGGATCCTCACTAGATGACAATTTAACAAATTTTATACATTTTTGGAAAGACCAAAAATAAGGAGATTACACTCCTTATTTCGGTTATATGGGCCGAATTATTGAAGATTATATTTCCCTAATTCACTCCCATATTTCGGTCACCATAAGAAGAAAAAGGGAGATCATAATTCTACCCTAATTCTTTTTTTACCTAGCCTCCTCTCTCATCAGAAGAAAAACACAAAACAACTAAATTTTACAGAAAATTTTAGATCGATTCTAGCATTATCAATAGGGCATATCTCATATCGTCTTGGGTGCAACTGATAGGCGAATATCTACTTTGATATTGTTCTTAGGCCGTATTTGCTAGGACCGAAGGTTATTTCTGAATCCTATATTTTGTTTATGTATTTTAATTTTATGACTAGTGATCGTCATCATTATATTCGTTATAATCCTTAATAATAAGGGAAGTATACAGATTATTTCCCACAAGTGGTATCAGAGCATAGGCCACGGATTTTAATTTTAATGATTTTCATAAAATTGTATGTAAGCAATGAGGAATTTCGAAAAGAGAGAAAAAAAAATTTGTTTCGGCTAAATTTTTTTTTTTGCCGTGAGGTAAATTTTTTTTACTGTCTGTTTTTCTCTTTTTTTTTTGCTCTTATTGTTAATGATTTATTTCCATTTGATTCATACAAATTATTGTTTTAATCAGTTAAGATGATAATGAAATGAATTTATAGATACCTTGATTTAATTCGGATTAAATTAAATTGTTAATGGAATAGTCATGTTGATGATACAAGAACTTGTTTTTGCTATATAGTTTTAGCATATAAGATTAATCATGTTCATTAATTCATTTGCTAAATCATGTTCTAAATAGCAACTGTAAACATTTTCTTCATCGGTATTATTTTAGGGCAATTTTTTCCGCAAGAAAATTTGCGACGACTATTTTTTTTTTTTTTTTGCCGTTGAGTTTTTTTTTTCTGTTCGGTTACTGTTCACCATGAACAGTGTTCATAAAAAAAAAGGTTTCGGTTTTTACAAGGAATAAAAACCCGAGTTTAAAAAGAAAACAATAACGGGCTGTTTTGTTTTGTTGTTTTGCCGAAAAAAAAAAAAAGATGGGCTATTTTTTTTTATTTCGGCCGTGAGCTGAAAAAATAAAAAAAAATATTTTTTCTGTTTTTTTTGCCGAGACTCAAAAAGAAAAAAAAAAAGGGTTTTTGTTTTGTTTTTGGGCCAATTAGTTATTGTGAAACGGTTCACAATTTAAAGATACCGAATTATTTTAAAGCAGTTTAAAATTTTGACGGATAGAATTCATATTACAAGAATATGAATTAAGAATGAAATTAATGTGATTAATTGAGGAATTGTCACTTAATTTCATTTAAATAGGTGGTTTGGATAAATTAATCAACATATTTAAGGAATTGTGTCATGTATGTTTAATTTATTTTTAGTTGATGCTTTTTAATTTTGTTGAATGAATCGAATGAATGAATTTTTTTTACGTATTTAATTTTGCAATCGGTTATAAATTGTAATACTTAGTGTGGCCTTAGTCAAATAATGTTTTCGTAATGAAGGAAACATGATTTTTTATTTAATTATGAGATCTCGAATCTCCTTTATTCTTTAGTTTTTGGGTTTTGAAATTAGATTGTAATAAATAGGTTTATTATGTAATTTTAATTATTGTAATTTCAAAGAAGACTAAAGATGGAGATTGGAGCTCACTCCCGCTTCATGGATCAAGATGGAACATCAAGACAAGTTTCTCGGGTCCAAGGATGGATTCCAAACTTGTATTTATTGTTCATTTTGATAGGATAGGCCACACTAGGACTTTTACTGTTTTTACGTTTTCTTTCTTATTGTTTTTCATTCACATGTTAGTTTATGCATCATATTCCGCCTAAAACCAAACCACCTACTACTAAAATGCATGAAAATTGACTCATATAGGTTGTATGTTAGTTTTCATGGACATACAGATGTCACAGTCTTATTAAGCCATCACCTTAGTTTATTCATTCTCGCATGCTAGATAATAGTTCACTTAAAATGAATTAAAATAAAGTTGATGGGATCTTCCTCTAAAACGGAAATTGAGATTAGTCTTTATAAGGGCAAACATCTATGAATCCCTTCTTCGTCGATAGGCCTAATATGACCCCTTCTACGTTGGGTAAGTAGTTGTGTTGACTTAGTTTACCTCAACATCATAGTCCGAAGAGTTTCTCGTGATTATGATGGACTAAACATAGAATTTACAGAAATTTATCACCAAGAATTCTAACGGTAGAATTAGCTAAAAGGTTAGCTTATCAATTTACAGAGAATTGAGTCTTGGGATCATTTATATAATTCTTGAGGGAGGTCAATTGTATAAATGTTTTTGAGTCTTCGCGTTATGACATTAGTTCATTAGACTTAAAATCAAAACGATGCACATGCTTATTATTTTTATTCTTCTTTCGCAGTGTAGAACAAGATTATTTTCGATAATACTGTTACAACAAATGGCTGGAAATAACGCAATCCCAATGCCTAGTGCCACACTAGATCGCTCGTCCTGGCTGAAAATATTCATGGACCAGATGAATCAGTCCACGTGACTGAAGAATGATGGGTCCAACTTTGCGGACTGGGAGGCGGCACTACGGAATGCTGACATTGCTGACGGTAAGCTCAAGTACTTAACTGAGCCAATACCGGTCAACCCAGGCCCCAATGCAGGAGCCAACGAGTCACTCGCTTATAGTGATTTCGTTATGGAAGCGGGTGCGATAAAGAACGTACTCATCTTTGCAATGGAAACCAATTTGCAGAGACGCTTCATTGCCCAAGGTGCAAACAAGATTTTCACCACGCTCACTAACGAGTTCTCAAAGGCACCGAGAATCGTTACATATGAGAACACCTGTCGCTTCTTTGATGCGAAACTCCAGAAGGGCCAACCGGTTAGCCCACACATTCTTCACATGATTGAGAATGTCGAGAAGCTGGAGGCACTGAATTGTAAAATCAGTGAGAGCATTGTCATTGACCGAATGCTTCATTCTCTTCACGATGGTTTTGCCCTCTTCAGGGCGAACTACTACATGAATGACTTGAAAAAGAGTCCTCATGAGCTACACTCCCTTCTCGTACAGACCGAGAAGGATATGAAATTGAGTGGGAACATGAAGCAGGATGTTCTCACGATTTAAAACAAAGATAAAGGATGGGCAAGGCTCATGGCGACCTAGCTGTAGGTAAGCCAAAGTTTAAGAAGCCAGGAAACGGTAAGAGTGCGCCTGGTGAGACTAGTGGCTCACAGGGCAAGGCAAAGAGCAAGGGCGGTAACATAGAGCGCCACCATTGTCACAAGACTGGACATTGGAGGAGGAACTGTCCCGTCTACCGTGAGGACATCAAAGCAGGCCGCGTCGTTCCTGTTGGTTGGTCATCTTATATTCATATGATTGAGATTAACCATGCAAGTTTCGGAACTTGGGTACTTGATACTGGTTGTGGTTCTCATCTGTGTTATCATTTGCAGGGCCTAAAGAACATCATACCTATCGAAAAAGGTGATGTGGACCTGCGAGTCGGGAAGGGAGCACGAGTTGTTGCTGCCTCGAAGGGAACATATGTAATCCAACTCCCTAGTGGTTTTGAGTTATTTTTAAATAACTGTTACTATGTACCCAGTTTGTCTAAGAACATTATTTATGTTTCCGTACTTGCTAAAGACGGTTTTGCATTTTCAATAAAGGATAATAGCTGTATTTTCTCTTTTAATGAAATGATTAATGGCAAAGCAGTTTCCATGAATGGAATTTATATCTTAGACCAAACCACTGAAGTATTACACGTGAATAATAAGAAATTAAAGGTTGGTGACAAAGATCAAACCTATCTATGGCATTGTCGAATGGGACACATAAATGAGAAACGTGTGAAGAAACTCGTCGATAATGGGACTATTCCTGCATTCGATTTTTCTACATATGGCACGTCTGAATCATGTCTCATTGGCAAGATGACTCGAATTTCCTTCAAAGGTGTTGGAATGCGCGCTAGTGACCTATTAGGACTCAAACATACGGACGTATGTGGACCTATGTCAATTACCGCTAGAGATGGTTATAGATATTTTTTCACTTTCACGGACGATTTGAGTAGATACGGATATGTCTACTTAATGAAGCATAAAAGTGAGTCCTTTGAGAAATTCAAGGTATACCAGAATAGGGTACAGAACCAACTGGGTAGAAAGGTTAAAGCGCTCCGTTCAGATCGGGGTGGCGAATATCTTTCAAACGAGTTTGATCAACACCTGAAAGACTGTGGATCGTTTTGCAGTTAACTCCACCCGGAACACCTCAATTGAATGGTGTGTCCGAACGGAGAAATCGAACCTTACTTGATATGGTTCGATCCATGATGAGTCATACGGTAGTGCCTGATTCATTATGGGGTTATGCTCTTTTGTCAGCTGCTCTTATACTTAACCGAAGTCCGTCTAAAGGTGTCGACAAGACTCCATATGAAATGTGGAAGGGAACGGTCCCTAACTTGTCCTTTATTCGGGTTTGGGGCTGCGAGGCTTATTTCAAGTGGAGACACGAGGATAAGCTCGGCCCGCGATCGGTCAAGACATACTTTATAGGTTATCCAAAAGGAACATTTGGTCATTACTTCTATTCGCCTACCGAACATCGAGTTTTTGTTGCGGCTAGTGCGACGTTCTTGGAGAAAGAATTTCTCGAGAACAAGACGAGTAATATAACCTTCGAGCTGTTGGAGATTCCAGAACCAACGACCGAGGAACGGATGGAGGAAGTTGTTCCTCCAACTGATGACACAGTTAATATTCCTGAGGAACCTAGGAGGTCGGGTAGAGTCTCTCATCCTCCGGACAGATACATTGTTATGGTCGAGGAGAATGACGTTTTACTCCTAGAGAGTAATGAACCCGCTACCTATAAAGGTGCTATGGCCTGTTCCGACGCAAATCTATGGCTCGAAGCCATGCAATCCGAGATGGACTCCATGTATGAGAATAACGTATGGGATCTAGTTGATTTACCTAATAAGGTAAAACGTGTACAGTGCAAATGGCTTTACAAAATAAAGCGTTCTGTAGACGCGCAACCAGATACCTATAAGGCACGACTTGTGGCAAAAGGTTTCACCCAAGTGCACGGATTGCATTATGATGAGATTTTTGCACCTGTAGTCATGCTACGTTCCATTCGGATAATCTTAGCGATTGCCGCATTTCATGATTATGAGATTTGGCAAATGGATGTGAAAACCGCCTTCTTAAACGATTATTTGGAGGAAGAGTTGTACATGGTGCAACCCGAAGGTTTCATAAATCCTGAACATCCGAAGAAAGTATGCAAGCTTAAGCGTTCCATCTATGGACTTAAGCAAGCTTCTCGGAGTTGGAATCATTGTTTCGACCAAGTGATAAAAGAGTATGGTTTCACTCGATCGGTCGAGGAACCATGCTTATCTTTCAAGTCGAGTGGGAGCAAGATTGTATTCTTGATATTGTATGTCGATGACATACTCATGATTGGGAATGACATTCCTCTCCTATCTTCGGTTAAAGAATGGTTGAAGAACCATTTCCAGATGAAAGATCTAAGTGAGGCACAACGCATTTTGGGAATCCGTATCTACCGAGATAGATCATGACGGACGTTATCACTTAGTCAGGAGTCTTATTTGGATAAGATTCTTGAGAAGTTCAGCATGACCAACTCCAAGAAGGGGAACCTTTTAATGACGACTGGGATGCAGTTGAGCAAGTCTCAGTCACCCATGACGCCTGAAGGGATTGAGCACATGAGTCATGTTCCTTATGCATCTGCAATAGGATCGATCATGTATGCCATGATATGCACACGTCCAGACGTGGCATATGCATTGAGTATGACGAGTCAGTACCAAAAGACTCCAGGTGAAACACCTTTGGATAGTAAAAAACATCCTCAAGTACCTACGGAGGACTAAGGATTGGGTATTGACTTATGGAGGCGATACTAAGCTATGCGCAATCGGTTACGCAGATGCTAGGTTCCAAACGGATCGAGATGACTCAAAATCTCACTCCGGGTTCGTCTTCACTCTTAATGGTGCTGCGGTCAGCTGGAAGAGTTCCAAACAGAGTGTTGTAGCAGATTTTACTACTGAATCCGAGTACTATGCCGCTTCGGAGGCAGCAAAGGAAGCGATATGGATGCGTCAATTCTTACAAGGACTTACAGTAGTTCCTAGTTTGAATGACTCGATCACCATCTATTATGACAATAGAGGTGCCATCTTCCAGGCTAAGGAGCCAAAGTCTAGCAATAAATCTAGACATGTACATCGGAAAGCTCACCTGGTCCGTGATTACGTGGAGCAAGAAGAGATAGTGATTGACAAGATTGCGACGGATGATAACATCGCGGATCCTCTCACTAAACCGTTGAATTATAATAAGCATGTAGGGCACGTTATTTCCATGGGAATTAAACGTGTTCCTGAGTTGTAGTACTTGATTATGGATTTGATACATTATCTTTTTCATATACTATTTATAACTTCATCGTTTTATATATAATATTTTGTTTTTCATGTGGATTGTACTGACAACATTGAACGTTTCAAAGTGAACTGAATTACATTATATTTATTTTGGTCCGTAATCGCCAATGTGAGCTGATAACTCCGGCTATTATATTGTGCAGTCGATTGATGGTGGGTTCAATGAGCCATAAGTCAAACGGTTGACTGATCGATCACGGATGCGAGATTATGACGATACCTCGTAGGACAACTTTTTGTGACAACGTAATTGAGTCCTAAATGTTTAATAACATTCGGTGCCAGGTCATGGATAGGACATCCATTGTGTTCCTCGAGTCGATTCTTTTGACTATCGACTGTCTCTTGAGATTAAGGCAGTTTTTGGGTGACTTTGGTTTCTTTCTCACGGTCTGCCGTAACCGGAGGCTAAGTAGATTTTTTTCGGGTCATTTCATACTTGTCCTTACATTTGCGGGATTCGAGTTGAGGAAAATATCCAACCCTTATCAGGTATAGTTATTTCTCAGGGCCACTCGAGGAGTTGTAACTGAAATGCATGGCCATGCTCGAATGTTGATTCGTTTATCAGTTAAGTTACTCTCTAGTCGGGGAAACCACTCTTGATATTGATCGCTTGTAAAATACGACCTTTGTGAATACAGATTTGCAAATTGTTTTACATTGAGTGGGAGAAATTTTAGGATATGAGAATCGGTTATCGCACATACACTTGTGAGGACAAGTGGGAGTTTGTTGGAGCTTGTGTCCTCCACAAATTAGTGTGATAACATTTGTAAATCTATTACATGTTCACAAGGGTATACTTCAAATATTTAATCAGTTGATTAACGTTTACCTAATAACGGTTGGCTTGCTAGAAAGTTTGACGTTATTATCATACAGATGGCGGTGATCAACTGGTCCCTAAAGGTCACACCTATAGGATGTGTTTGAGAAATGTGGTTATAGAAATATAATCACATTGATGCCTAATATGACTAAACAGTTAGTCAATGTGTTGATGAGACAATTATTTAATGAAGATTAAATAATATTAGTTGAAACGAATTAACAGTCAATTCGTAAATTGAATATAATAAGTTATATTTAATTAAATGTATGTAATGTGAGCTTGGTCGAATTAATCTGTTAATTCGTAATTAAATGTAATCAGTTATATTTAATATCAACAAGATGAATGTGTCATAGTGGTAATAGTGAGGGTACACAAACCAAGAGGTCATGGGTTCGATCCTCACTAGATGACAATTTAACACATTTTATACATTTTTGGAAAGACCAAAAATAAGGAGATTACACTCCTTATTTCGGTTATATGGGCCGAATTAGGGAAGATTATATTTCCCTAATTCACTCCCATATTTCGGTCACCATAAGAAGAAAAAGGGAGATCATAATTCTACCCTAATTCTTTTTTACCTAGCCTCCTCTCTCATCAGAAGAAAAACACAAAACAACTAAATTTTACAGAAAATTTTAGATCGATTCTAGCATTATCAATAGAGCATATCTCATATCGTCTTGGGTGCAACTGATAAGCGAATATCTATTTTGATATTGTTCTTAGGCCGTATTTGATAGGACCGAAGGTTATTTCTGAATCCTATATTTTGTTTATGTGTTTTAATTTTATGACTAGTGATCGTCATCATTATATTCGTTATAATCCTTAATAATAAGGGAAGTATACAGATTATTTCCCACAACAACAAGATGGTATGAGTTTCATATGGATATAGGACACACCATAGAAGAATGCCTGGGTCTACGTAGATAAGTTGCTTACCTGCTAAAGAAAGGTTACCTGAAGGATCTAATGCCATCAAAGAATAGGAAAGACAGCGGATCAATGAAGGATCAGGAAATACCACAATGTGATCTGCCCCCAACACCACCAATCTATGAAGTCAAATTCATCAATAGAGGATCCAAGATTTGTGGCCTGACTTGCTCAACTGCAAAGAAAATAGTCAGGGAGTCCAAAATGAAATCTCCTTTTAAACCTACAAATTTACCTCAAATTACTTTTGATGATACTGATATGCAGGGAATCCCAGACATCCATTATGACGGCCTAATCATTACTATACAAATTGGCAATGCACGTGTCCTCAGAATCCTAGTAGATGGTGGCAGCTCAGTCAACTTAATCATGCTTGATGTCCTGAAAGCCATGAAGATCAATGAGGACCAGATCATAAAGAAGTTAAATGTCTTGGTAGGATTTAGTGGTGAAACCATCAACACTCTAGGAGAGATCTACCTGCCAACCTACGTTGAAGGTGTCTCATTATATGAAAGATTTGGAATCCTAGACTTCCTCTCATCCTACAATGCAATCTTAGGCAGGCCTTGGATCCATAATGTCAGAGCCATTCTTTGAACCTACCTCCAGTGCGTTAAAATACCAACAGAATGGGGAATAGCAACCATCAAAGGTGAACAAATATCTGCCCAGGAATGTTACACCGAATCATTGAAACCTTTAAAGGCAGGTAAGTCACTCGCCTAACATTTACAATACCCTGTCAGGAGCACTTATTTGGCAGAAACTCAAATAGAACAGATCAAGTAGTACTAGACCCTGAGTACCCTGACAGGTATGTACTGGTGGGATCTAATGTCCCTAATAACGTCAGACCAGAACTAGTAAGCTTTCTTAAAAACACGTCTACATGTTTTGCCTGGCCACACTTTGATATGACTGGCATAGATGCTAATATTATTACCCATAAACTCAGTATTGACACTTCTTTTAAGCCTTTATAGCAGAAAAGGAGAAAATTTGCCCCTAAACACAATACAATCATTAACGAAGAGGTGGACAAACTCCTAGAGATGGGAATAATCAGAGAAGTAATGTACCCTAAATGGCTGGCCAATAGGGTCGTGGTGCAAAAGAAGAATGGTAAATGGAGAGTTTGTGTAGACTACACAGATCTCAGCAAAGCCTGTCTAAAAGATCCATTTCCACTCCCTCATATTGATGCAATGGTAGATACTACAGTTGGGCACGAGCTACTAACATTCATGGACGCCTCAAGTGGATTCAACCAAATCAAAATGCATCCAGCTGACCAGGAAAACACTGCATTCATCACGGAAAGAGGCATATATTGCTACACATCAATGCCCTTTGGCCTGAAAAATACAGGGGGAACCTACCAACGCCCGGTTAATATGATGTTCAAAGACTAGATTGCCGACACTATGGAGGTCTACATAGATGGCATGGTGGTCAAATAAAAAAAGACTTAAGATCATGTGAAGGACATGGAAGTAGCCTTCAAAATCCTGGAAGAATTCAATATGAAGCTCAATCCCTCCAAATGCCACTTTGGAGTGTCATAAGGCAAATTCTTAGGGTACATGGTGAGAAAAAGAGGGATTGAAGCCAGCCCAGAACAAATAAAAGCCATCATGAAGTTGGAATCTCTTAAGTTAGTCAAAGATATCGAGAGAATGACACGAAGAGTTGCAGCCCTGAACAGGTTCATATAAAGATCATCTGAAAGATGCAGATCATTCTATGACCTTCTAAGGAAGAACAAGTCGTTTAAATAGATACCTTAGCATGAAATAACCTTCCAAGAATTAAAGACTTACCTGGCCACTCCTCCACTAATGGCCAACCTAACAAAGGAGAACCCCTGACGGTCTATATATCAGTCACTGAGACAGTAGTAAGTAGAGTCCTAACCAAAGAGATTGAAGGCCAACAACATCCCGTCTATTATGTAAGTAAAAGTCTCCTGGATGCAGAAACAAGGTATGGATTACTTGAAAAATATGTACTTGCATTAATTGTATCCTGCATAAAACTCAGACCTTACGTTGAGAGTCACCCAATAGTAGTCAGGACCAATCTACCTATCAAATCTGTCCTTAGAAAACCTGAACTTTCAGGCAGAATGACAAAGTGGTCAGTACAACATAGTACTTATGGCATAACCTTTGAACCTAGGACAACAATTAAATCTCAAGCTTTAGCGGACTTTGTGGCTGATTTCAGTCCCAGCCTAAAACCAGACCTCAAAAAAGAGGTCAATCAACTAGATACCCAAAAATCAGGCAAGGAATGGACCTTACACGTAGATGGAGCAACCAATATGATAGGAACTGGCCTAGGACTAGTACCAAAATCACCACAAGGGGATTTAATAGCTCAGGCTATAAGTTGTGAATTTAAAGCAACAAACAATGAAGCTGAATATGAAGCCCTGATAGCTGGTCTAAAGGTATGTATAGATCTTTGCGTGCAAAATATCAAGGTTAAAATTGACTCACTTTTAATTTCCAATCAAGTCAAAGGAACCTACCCTGCAAAGGATTCAAAAATGATTCTTTATTTAGACTATGTCAAAAACCATTGCAAAAAGTTTAGTTCATTTGACATTGATCAGATACCAAGAGACTTAAACACCCAGGCTGATGCCCTAGCTAGCGTGGGATCAAATTTCACCCCTGTTATATTTAATAAGATACCCATTGTTTACCTGCTCGAACCAACCATTATAAAGCCTGACCAAACATGTCCCACCATTAAGGACACAAACTCGTGAACCAAACCATATTACGATTGGTTCCTACATGGGATCTTACCCAAATACAAGTATGAAGCAAGGGCCCTTAGAATTAATGCTTCCACTTACACCATTATAAATAACACATTGTTTTAAAAGTCTCATGTTGGACCCTACCAACGATGCCTGGAGCCACATGAGGCCAAACAAGCTATTGAGGATATACATGATGAATACTATGGAAACTACAAAGGAGATAGAAGCCTTGGAAGCAAAGTTCGAAGGACACGCTACTTCTGGCCAACCTTAAGGGCTAACTGCCTGTGGGCAGGGGCAACCCGCACTGTGCGCATTGTGGTTTTGAGGCGGTGACACTTCTCCCATTGAACCTTTGTTTTACAAAGCACGTCATGAGCCGTTACCGATTTGCGAGGCATTGAAACCGGTGAAAGGTTGAATAAGCCTGCATTTGTGGAGTCGCCACCAATTTATTGTGGAAAAATTGGAAATCTTCGAATACCTCATGCCATTTCAAGACACAAAGTAATGACATGAACACTAAGAACTCGTTACCCTTAGAATTCTATGTCTAGAATGACTCTCGAAATGCCAATGGACATGGATGTCAAGAGATAACTGGAGTAAGGGGCGAGGGTACGTATTATGAAGTTCTTTAATTCGAACACCTAATCCCGCCCGCCTCGATAGCTGCCTCTACTAATGATTAGGTAAGTTGTTCAAATTTGATATGTCGTTGATGTAATGCATGCAATGCAACAAACATGGATTAATCCTAACATTTGAAATTAGACTATGTCGTTTAACACGCGTTTTAGCAAACAATTTGGTCGAAGTAAATTTTAGATTCAATACATGTGAATGTCATACAAGTAAATCATACTTAATAATAATTACGATAAATGAAAATTACAAAAATTAAAATTACAAGCTCTATTCGATCTACGTCAAAAGCATGCTCAAAGACGGGATTTCGAAGAAGAAAATAAAAGGAAAATAAAATTGGAATTAAAATATGAAAATATATCAGATTAGAGGTGATAATATGAATAATAGTTGATAAACCGTAATTAGGAGCTACGTCAAAGCGAGAAATAGTTCAGGGACAAAGACCAACCCAGAATAGGTGCAGCATCTGCTGCGTCCTCTGGAAGAGGCGCAACACTTCATGCGTCTGTTCTCGAGTTGGGTTATGGCTGTGAAGTCATAATCACAACACTTTTATTGTTCGTTGGTAGATTTAAGATGGATTATCGATATTAGACTCGAATTGAAGTGTTTTAACTGATCATGTGTATCTGGACAAGTAATAAAACGAATTAAAACGAGAAATTACAGCGGTTTACATGATTATGATTATACGATGAACTCGTGTCGGAAATACAAAGAGGCGAAACATGAGGTTAGATTAAGATGAAACTGGACAAATAGTATTTGGAATAAAACTTATGTATCAACTTGGGACTCCAGAACATAAACATGATTAGGTCGAAACCCCAAAGAATCGATTTGAATTAAAACGGCGAAAACCCGCAAATATGGATTACTCGGGATTGAGGACGAATTAAGCATTGTAATTAAAAGGGAGTTATTAAAATATGATTTATATACTAAAACAACAAAGAAAATGAAGAAAATGAAAGAATAAGAAAAGGAAGAAACTTGCAGGAAATCGAGGAAGAAGAAGAAGAGCAGGAGCAGCAGGCAGCCTCTGGAAGAGGCGCAGCAAGGCAACGATCCTTCCTAAAGGCACAACTGCTTCTGTGTTTCTTCTCGATGTCTGACCTCTGCTGTTTCGTTAAAACGGCTTTAAAAGGTGGATTTTAAATCGGTTTTCGAACGTGCTCTTGATATAGATTTACATTAATTAATACAAAATAAAAGTACAATAATAAAATGGGATTTACACCCTCAGACTTACATGTTTGATGAAACGAGATTGACTAATGTTATCATTTAGTGATTGCTCGACTCGAATATGCGTGGAAAGTGCCCTCGTTAGAGGATTTTAGTAGATTTATTCGGTTGATTAAAGGTGGAGTTGGTCAAGCTGGTCGGTCTATGCAACATGACTGGGACTCAGAATGATTTGAGCTTATAGGGTCGATTGATCAAGCACGTAGGCGTTGAAAGTCAATAGCGTAGTCTAGAATGCAATGAGAGAGAGGGAAAGGGCGGAACACTCGCGTGCCAAATAAGGAGGCCGAAAGCCTCTATTTATACTAAACATATGGAACAGTTTAAGAATGACACGGATTTAGAAACAAATATCGAAAATATTCTGGAAAATGTGAAAAGAGGACTGGAGAAGAGGCGCGGCAACTACTGCGTTTCTTCGAAGAGGCGCATCATTTGCTGCGTCTTTACTCCAGCGGTTTCCTCCTTGCCAAGAAAGATTTCCGCATTTTATTATGGAATTTCGGTAGATTTACACTTCGTTATTCCATAAAACACAATATTACGGTAGATATTTACTTAAAATATTAATTTTAAATAGGAATAAATATCCAGAGAATTCTAGAACATGCCGGAATATTCCGACTCAGTATTTAAACGGTTCTTAGAAAATGAAGCAGTTTTTGACCCTCCAATTGAACTCTAATTACTGTCAAAACGGCCGTATCGGTGCGTAGATGATGACCCAGGTGTTGACTCGAGTGTTTGAGCTATCACTTGACGAGGAACTTACAGACTATCATAAATCGTTCCGCGTATCAAACATGCGGCCCAATCATCACTGGGTGGTTGGCGGGAGGTGTAGAAATGAGGTATCTACAGAGCCCCTACATTGACTGAGGCTTGGACAAGGCTAAAGTCAAAGTATAGCCATCAGAACAATCGAAGTTTACAACCTGACGACTATGGCAACGCGAGGCGGATCAAGGGGTCTGAACAAAGGACCTGTCATCGGGAACATTTTAGAGTCTATCGACTATCGGGGAGGGTCATTTAAAGTCCATTAGACTACGTATGGAAGCTCGCCAACCATAAGAAGAAACCATACCTGAGACACCCATGGGTGAAGGATTCGAAGGTACACTTCGGAGAATTTTATCTTAAACTCCGTGGGGAAAAATAATATGTTAAGTCGACAACGGCGCCCTCTTGGCACCGCTGAGGAGAAAATAATAGATCGACAATAACGCGTCCTTGGCGTCACTGAGAAAAATAAAGTTATTTGATCGACAACGACGCGTCCTTGGCAACGCTGAGGAGAAATCCGCTCGGGTCGTTGCAAGCGAAATTCCGATAGAGAGGAGAAGCCCATGAACTGTATTTAATGATCATGAATTCTAGCTTGGGAACAAAATGTCATGATTTTCTATAGTCTGTTGTAGAGAAAATGTCGATTCAGATGAAGAGAATGCCAAAACAGGAGCCATATGTTGGGGAAGAGGCGCATGAAGCTCGTGCCCACAAATAACGAACTTATAACGAATTTTAATGAATCTCGGTGGAAACTCTCTGAGGAAGAGGCACAGCAAAAGCTGCGATCCGTGGAAGAGGCGAAGCAAGTGCTGCGTCATCTTGTGAGGTCACCCCTGTCTGGGTAATACTCGACTTAATACGGTGTTTATTTTTATTTCAAAACACAAACCTATTTGTTTTCTTTACAAAACTCAACCAAATTCCAACCAAATTCTGTCAAAGTTTGATCAAAACTTGCCATAAATCATGACTAATCGAGGTATGTGTGTTTTACTTGCTTTATTTTGTATTTGAGCTTTGATTTGGGTCGAAAAATTAGGGTTTATATACCCATTTTGTTCGAAAATTTGGGCTTTTGTCCCAAATGAATTTGTCTCATGAAATTGATATTAGAAATGACTTATTGATCATGTTAGGAACATAACCATGCATCTCTTTCGAATTTTCGTCAAGTATTAAGGATTTGAGCGCGAAATGTGACGGTTTCTTGCTAAACCGCAAAACCCTTCGAAAATGGTCCTATGCTAGTCCATTTTTGATGAAACATGATGTTTTGGAACCCTTGAGTAATGGGTAAGCTTTCTATTACACTGGATTTACTTTTTCTGAGAGCTTCTCCGGGACACTTTTGTATGGCATAATTGATATTGTAGCGAAATGCTGCCGAATTTTCAACTCAAACCCGCAACTAGTCTTGAATTTAGAGTCATATTGACTTATCCTACTACATGTGTGGTCACGCTTGGAAAATCTGGCCAAACATGGCTAGAAAGGCCATTTTTAAATGCTTGAAACGCTTGAAAATGCTTGAAAATGTGCTTAACATCGCTATGTTTACTTCAATTTTTCAGAGGATATTTCTTCTACATTAGGTAGAGGCCCCATGGACCTCGAATTTGAACCTTATACCGCCCAGGAGATGGACGAGGATATAGAGGAGGAGGCCTCGCGGAGGGCCAATGTAGGAAGAGGCGGCCGTTAGCTCGTAGGAGTGCCTGAGTGGGCTGAGAAATGGGATGGTAAACATCTCATTTGGGCGGCGGAGATCCACATGTTGCATAGGATGGCGAGGAGCATGGTAAACCTTCAGATTGTCTTTCCCTTGTTTATTTATTTCTTACACACTTTGTGCTAAAGAAAGCTTTCTTTTGAATTGACGCAGGAGGCTGAGAATAGAAGGTCCTTCTCTGGTTATACGACGATGATAGACGCCTTCGGGAAGCTGTTGGAGGAGGAGAAGGCTACCATCGAGCGGGGAGCCAATGCTGCCTTGGTACAAGGCTGAAGGGAGATCAAGGAGAGGAAGATTCGGGTTAACTTCAGCATGATTCGAGCCTTTCTTGATAAGTTATGGGACACGACCTCGACTTTCCATATGCCTTTTTGTGAGATCGTGGTCACTTGGAGGACTACGACATGATCGCGGGTCTGCCGTGTGGAGAGAAGCCGTTGGTGTGGCCGTTGGCAGCCATGAGAGTAAACTCGGCCGAGGCAAGGAGCCTGGTTGGCTAGAACCTGGCTGCAGATGCGGCCCAGGTTCTTGGTTTGGTGCCGAGTACCTACGTCAGAGAATATTTTGGTGGTAGGGTTCCGGTGAGAGTGAAGATGGATGGATGCATGGTGCCTCCACCACCTTGTACTGCTGAGTAACGGGCCCGTTTGTGGTTGTGGTGGTTCTTGTCTTTGATTTATTTTGGAGATAAGGGGGAGAGGCTATCGACGAAGCTTCTTCCGTTTCTTTCTGACTTGAGTAGCCTAGGTCGCTGGGATTGGGTTACTCCTAGTTTTGGAGTCCTCACGCGCTATATGAGGGTGGTCATACTCACTTGGAGGTTTAGTTTTCGGTTACTTGTCGTTAGGAGCACCTAGACCAAAACAATATTTATAGCTTCACAAACAACTCTACTATTAGTAAAGAGGCAAGTAAAGGTCGGATCCCAAGGGACGGGTATTGAAGTAAGTTTTTCAATTGTAAGTAGCGGTGTCTAGGGGTGTCACAATTTGTGGTTTGAAGTAGAAGATCACTAAACTAAATAGCAATGAAAGTAAACAAGCAAGATGATTAAAAAGGGGTGTAAACAATTGATAAAAGGCACTTGGGTGTCATGGGGTCATAGGGGATTCATGGGAATTGATCATACAAAATTTATTCTCAAATTATAAGCAAGCAATTATTGTTGTGATGGATCGAGTTGGTTTATATCTTACAATCCTAGGAAGGTTTGGGTCCCGGAGCCGAATCGATTAGATTGTACAACACCTACAAGTCGCCTTAATCCTCCCTACTCAACTATATGCATGGTCTAATGAGACTCGAGTTGGTTTATGTCTTATAAGTCTCATTGAAAAGGTACGTGATGGGTAAAAAATGCAAGGATTCATAGGCTCGCATTTCATCAAATCTAACATGTGCATAAGTTGAGATCATAACAAGCAAGCAAATAAACTATGAAAACATATTAACTTAAGCATAAATCATTCCCCATATTGATTTCCCCTAATTACCCATTAACCCTAGTTAAGGAAACTACTCACTCATTATCAAGTTTATCATGTTAACAAGGTTGTCAATCACATTAACAAAGCAGGACATGATGAATAAATGAAGATAATTAACAATAATTAAAAAGGGATTAAGAGAATTGTACCTACTAATGATTCCAATAATAAAGCAAAGAATAAGGGAAGTACTTGATGATTGATTGGAAGGTTGTCAATCTCCCAATAATAACCCAAATAATCTTCAATTACCCAAAATAAAAGATGAACAAAAGAGAGATTAAGGAAATGAGATTTGTATTAAGACTTCATTAAAAGTTCATTACATGATTAAGAAGAGATTATAATGATATAAACTACACTAGAGATTGATAAGAAGAACATGATTATCTAATTAGACTAATGGGGTATTTATAGTGGGGATTTGGTACACAAATTAGGGTTTAGTAAGGGCTTAAATGACGATTAAGTCCTTGAGGAATCGCTCCTCTCAAAAGGGATGCTGGTCTCCTTTTTGCCGGTCTTTCCGAAATATGCGCATCCTTCATAGAACAAGAAGAAAACAAAAAGTTGCTGTAACACAATCCGAGCGTCCAAGGCAGCGGGATGAGCGGATTGCCTGACTGTTGGACGAGCAGATTCCTTGGCCGGACGCTCGGATTCTGGCCTTCTTGGACTAGCGTCCCGAGGGTCAAGCCGCTCGGATTCTTCGTCAGTTTCCTTCTTTTCTTATTTTCTTCCTCCTTCTTCCAACAATCCTCAGGGATCTTGTTGGAGATGCAAGGATCTTTCCTCATCATTGCCCATCTACTATAATATGTACAAAGGTCTTCTAGTCTTATCTTCTTTTTGATGCTTGGTCATTGAATTCAATCAATTTAGCTCTATTTTGCCATGAAAATGATAGGTTTGCACTCCTTTTCTACCAAGGGAGCAAAACCTCAAAGAATATGCAAAACATAGGACTAAAGACAATAAATGACCTAAATATGCACTAAAAAGCATGGGAACAAGGCTCATTCGGGGACTAAATACGCTCAAATAATGGTAACATCAAATATCCCCATACCAAACCGTTGCTCGTCCTGAGTAAAGTGGTGACAAAGACTAGGACCGTTATTTAAACTAACCTAATAGCATAGCCGATATGAGACAATTAGCGGGTCTCACTCCGCCCCTTCAACTCACAACAAGACAACCATGAGGCAGGATGCCTTCTTGCAAGGCAAGGTGGGTCTTGCCAAAATGGCGACACATCCAAACATTAAAGCACACAAAAAAAGTAATGGATGCATCTACAAAAGAATAGCCACTTTCCTCAACTAAGTGGCGGAAATTATCTACAAGGGAAGCAATTCAAGGGTGCACACTCCTTCATAGATGCAATTTCTTCAAACTACTAAGCCTAGAAGGATACCAATAAATCACCTCCAAGTTGTGTCAAGCTAGGGTACCTTTGTCCTCAATCGTTAAATGCTTTTGTCAAGAATAGACTCCCTATATGGGTTTAGAAACACTGGAGGATCGCGGAATTCCCCCTATTGCCTAGACAAGAAGAAGGGTCTTCCCCTCTCTACCATGCAAAAAAATGGATACGATGGATAAAGGGATCAATAACATTTAAGTTTCATTTGGGAGTTTGCTTTTGTTGTTAGTTTTTCCCCCCAATTTATTGTGGCATATAACATTTGAGAACACTTTCTTTTGCCATTTTTTTTTGATTTTTGGCTTTTCAACACTTGACAACTTTTCAACTTTTGCATTTTTCTTTTGAACATTTTCAAAGTCACCCCAATTAGTAACGAGGGTGCCTTATATTTGAAGCATAAGAGTTTTCATTTTTGTTACTCCTCTTTTCTTTTGATGCAATTTCCAAACTTTTTCTTTTCTTTTCTTTTCTTGAACTCAAATTTGAACAATTTCTTTTTTCTGCCCATTCCCTTTGATGACAATATATGGTAGAACATGGATGAATGATGGTTGCATGGTTTCAAGGGTCACCTTGGAATAAACGGTAGCCAAGAAGTTATCACACCACAAGGTACTCTTGACTAGGCCTTAATCCATGGGTCAAAGGATAATAGCATAACACATCCTAGGGTGTTTTACAAGTATTCTAACAAGCAAAGACTTAAGAAGAAAAAGCATCTACTAGGGCCTATATACACTTGTCAAGTTTCCCAAGTAGACGGTTTCACAAAATTTTTCTAACATGCAAACTACATGCCATGATGCAACTATCATATATACATCCTAATGCATATGATTTTATTAACTAATATGCCAAATAATCTAAATGCAAGTCCTAAATTCACATTGTTTATACCGCATCAATCAAAATAAAGCCACATAGTCATTAATATAAAGAGGAAAAAGGAGATTGGAAAGATCATACCATGCGGTCTTCAATATCCTCATGTCTCGGATGTGGCATAGTTGATAAATGTGAAGAAGGATAGACAAACATAATATATACAAAATATATACAAGACTACACTATAAAGGAAATGAACATGTTTTTGGAATTTTCAATTTTTCAATTTTTTTGATTTTTCGAAATTTTTTGATTTTTTTAGGTTTTTGAATAAAGGTCAAGTTAGAATTTCCCATCCCCACACTAGTATGGGCATTGTCCTCAATGGCCAATATGATAGGAAATTATGCAAGTATGATGCATGATTTCTAAACTAAATGCAAGCTATACTAAGCTACACTACATGATGCATGGGTTTTTGTTATAGCGAAGAGCGTAATTTAGATTACCTCCCGATGGGTATGCATGTACTTCCCCAAACCAAAATAGACGTTTATTTCTAATGTCTTAAATTTCGGGGTAGTTCATGCACACGAAATGCAATGCATGAAACAATAAATTGTCATTTTGAATTTTTCATGTGGGAACAATAAAAAGAACACCTTAATGGAGCCAAGGTGTTAGTCCTCCGTGTTGCTAGGACTCTCCAAACTATGATCAAGATAAAATAAAGAAAACAAAAGAAGTAGACAAACCATGAGAGTGTAGGAGCCTCCAAGGTTTGCTAATCCTCCATCATATCATCATCATCATCATCTTCCTCCATTGAAGTGGAATCATCTCCACTCCCGCTTTCACTTCCTTGATCTTCCTCACTTTCTTCTCCTTCCTCATCTTGAGCTTCTTCTTCTTCATCATTCCCTTGAACCTCTTGTTCTTCACCTACCTCTTCATAACCACCCTCATCATCAACATTCTCCTCTCCACCCGGTCTTTCACCACTAGATGTGCTTGGAAAGAAAACCTCCTTATCCGCCCAACTAGGCAAAGGACATGATGGATCAAGTAGTCCTTGCCTAGCTAAATGAAGGAGGGGCGGTTATTGGGCCTTGTAGGCATCCACTCGATCATTATATGCTTTTCGGTGCATTTCTCTCATGAGAAGGGTCAAGTAATCATTTCCCACTTCAACATCCTTGGGTTTGAACTCTTGATATTTGAATGGGTAGGGTGGTGTGACAATGGAGGAGGAATGCTCTTCGATTTCGCCTCTTTGTTGATGAATGATATACTCGGTTTCCTTGGAGAGTGGAAGAAGGTAGTTTGTTCGGTGAACACTCAATCGGCAAATCTTTGAAGGCAAGGTGAAGGATCTAGCTTCATTGGTTAGCCACCCATAGTTGGTGTCAAGAGGATCATGCTTGACCCACTTAAACTTGTTAATCATGGCGTCCATGTCAATGAGATGGCCTCCTTTGACCGCAACATAAGTTTTGTCTTTGTTGAAGTTTGGGTCAAAGTGCTTGGCCAAAAAGGTAACTAGGCCTCCATTCACAATAAAAGCGGTGCCCTCTTTGCCACAATCGACATTAAGCCATCTTTCAACCAAAAGCGTTAGAGCATTATATGGCTTAGTATACTTCCTTCCTATGTTCAAGGCTGACTCAAGAAGAACAAAATCGAGCTTGGTATGATGATTAGTGCCATTTCTCGCTATCAAAGTATTTTCAATGACCTTGTGCCACACTCTAATGCCCGGATGGTGGACTAATAGAGCATGACAAGCATGAAAGCTCACAAATTTCATTCCGGAAATTGCCTCCCAAAGAGGAGAGGGGTCATACTTTTCGGGGATCTTATGATAGTACGGGGCATCACTAAGGCCTAATATCTTACTCAAAACATCAAAGGTGATGCGTCTATTCACATTTGCAAGACGAAACTCGATGTATTCTCTAGTCTCCACCTTAGTCACTTTCAATGAACTTATGAATTCCAACGTGAGGGAGGGGTATGTCAATTCTCTCATGGTAAACAATTTACCCAATCCTATGGCCTCTAAGAAGGCTTTTGTTTGCTCAAGAACACCCAAATTTGTCAAGGCATTTTCACAAATGAATTTTGTAGGCATAATGGTTTTCTTAGCAAAATGGACAAATTTATCCCTATGAGAATCGGAAGTGAAAATTACCTCCGGATAGTCGGATAATTGAGCAATAACCGGAGTTGTTGATGTTGTTGCTTCCATAGGGGGATCATGTTGTTGAATTTCCAAATTTGCATTAGAAACTACCAAAGCCTTTGAAGCCTTCTTTGCTTGAAGGATTTTTTGCCTTTTTGAAAATGTCTTTGCCTTGAGTGCCTTTGTTGCTCCTTTAGTTCTTGCCATTGTTGATTTACACCAAAGAAAGGTTGAAATCTCCAATTTCTAGCTATGCTCAAATCGATTCAAGATGAAAGGATGTTGCTTTGTATCTCAAAAATCGATTCAAAAGTTGAAGATTTTGGTGTTTGAATCAATTGATTTTGTAAAAGGAGTGATTAATTTTTGTTGTGAAGAAGTTTTGATTTGATATTGTTGAATTTGGTTGAGGAAATCTTGTTTTTAGTGATGGAGAGGATGAGGGTTTTGGGGTTTTGTGGTTTATGGGTAGTGTTTGAATGTTGAAAGAATGAAATGAATGAGGGAAGAGGGTTTAAAATACCCGAAAATTTCAAAACAAAGCGAGGGGAAGAAGAGAGCGGGGGGCACGGGACGCTCGGATTCTGCATAAATAGGCTTCAGGAAAACTCGCCACAAGACGAGCGTCTTTCAGTAAAGACGAGCGGATTCTGCTATGTGGGACGAGCGTCTTTTCAAAAAGACGAGCAGATTCTATTACAGGAACTTTTCTTAAAGTGTTGCAGCAAAAAGACGAGCGGATTCTCCTTAAGATGAGCGTCCAGAATCAGACGAGCGTCGTCTCAGGTGGGACGCTCGGATTCTGTTACAGACCCAGTTTTTGATTTTTGCAGCTCAACAAGACGAACGGATTCCTCCTCAGACGCTTGGATTCCTGCAAGACGAGCGGATTACTCTTAAGCCGCTCGGATTCCTCTTGGACAACACGGATTCAGGTCCATCCCTGCACTGCATAACCCGTTTCATTTCCATTCTTCAAATCTCGTGTTCTACATTGTAGGGGCACTACAAAGGCATGAATAGCCTAAGCAATTGCTATCCCCACACTAAGTTAAAGCACTACACATCAATAAAATCATTAGTCCCTCCCTCACTTCTCTCAAAAATGATGAATATCTTGATCAAGGCACAAAAATCCAAAAATGACAAAAAATGCAATGTAAGAATTAAAATGCAAGTTAGGGAGTTAGAATATTTACAAATGCTGGTTTGGAGAGGACTCCACCAAACTCTCATCCTTAGTGAGATGTCATGGGGGCATGTTCAAGGTGTTGTTGATGTTACTCAACACCTTGAAGAAGTAGTCGAAAGCTTGTTCATTATCATGATAAAGATTCTCAATAGATATTTGCACTTGTTGTTCTTCGTGATGGTCTTGATCGATAGCGTTGCCAATAAAGGGATTGAAAATCCCTTCAAACTCATCATCCCAAAGACCGCAAACTTCGTCTACTTGATCATTAAAAATCTCTTAAGTTGATAGAGACAACTCTCCTCCTTTCTTGATTTAGCCAATGAGGCCATCCTCTTCACTTGTCATGGATGAGCTTTTCAAGCTCTCATTTTTGCTATTCTCTTGCTCTTTTGATGGAGCATCATCAACTTTCTTTTTCCATTGGAATTCCGACTTCTTCCCATCATCCTTCCGGCTATAGTGATCAACCATAAAGCATGGTTCATGCAAACGGGGAGCTCTCATGGTTTTATCAAGATTGAAAGTTATGCTCTCATCTCCCGCTTCTAGAGTAAGCTCTCCATGTTTCACATCTATCACCGCACCCGCGTTGTGCAATAAAAGTCTACCTAGAATGATTGGAATATTGGAGTATTCTTCCATGTCAACAATGACAAAGTCTACCGGGATGAAAAATTTCCCAACTCTTACGAGAACATCTTCCCATATCCCTAATGGTGTCTTCGTCGATCTATCAGCCATTTGAAGTGTGATGTTGGTACATTTAAGCTCTCCCATCCCTAACCTTTTACTCACCGAATACGGCATAACACTCACACTGGCCCCTAGATCACATAAGGCCTTGTTAATCGTGGTGTCGCCAATGGTACACGGTATTGAGAAGCTTCCCGGATCTTTAAGTTTCGGAGGTGAACTCCCTTAAAGGATTGCACTACTCACCTTAGTGAAGGCGATAGTTACAAGCTTCCGGATCGACTTCTTTTTTGTAAGGATGTCCTTCATGTACTTCGCATAGGCTGGCACGTGATTGATTAATTCCATGAAAGGAATCGAGACTTCCAAATTCTTCACAATTTCCATAAATTGTCCAAGTTGGTCATCAAATTTGGGCTTAGCTTGACGACTTGGAAAAGGAAGTCTAATCACAATGGGTTCCTTCTCCTTGGCCTTGTCTTCACTTTTCTTTGAAAATTCTTCTTTTGTTGGTTCTCCATCTTTGGAGTTTTGCACAACTTGTTCTTTGTCACTAGCTTCCACAACTTTATCCTCAACTTGCTTCTTCGGTCCTTCATATCTCGTACCACTCCTCAAGTGGATGGCACTAACCGTTTCATGCCTTAGGGGATTACTTTGAGGTGGTAATTTCCCCTTTTGTCTTTCAGAACTTGAAGATACTAGTTGAGTCAATTGGGTTTCCAACATTTTGGTGTGGTCTAGGATGTTGTTGATGGTGAGTCAATTGGGTTTCCAATTCTTGTATGGTTGAAAAGCATTCACTTGTTCATTTGTTCTCCTACATTCACTTTGGTCATGTCCCAAAGTTCTACAATTCTCACATATCCCACTTGGGATTGATGAAGATGCCGTCATGGCATTAACATGTTGCTTTGGTGATTTTGAGGCTTCTTCAAGTCTAGCCATAGCTTTTTCGAACGTCAAATTGATGGTATCAATGTGAGCACTAAGTTGAGCACCCAATTGAGTAATAGAGTCCACTTCATGCTTTCCTCCTCTAGTAGCCTTGCGAGGTCTACTATATTGTGAATTATGGACCGCCATTTCCTCAATCTTGTTCCAAGTTTGATTATCGTCAACTTCGGTGAACATACCATTTGATCCCATGTTGAGAATGTTTCTTGAGTCTTCATAAAGACCATTCCAAAATTGTTGACCCAAGAACCACTCGCTAAGTCCATGATGAGGACATGAGCGACAAATTCCCTTGAACCGCTCCCAAGCTTCATACAAAGATTCTTCGTCTCATTGCTTAAAGCCCGTAATTTGAGCTCTTAGCATGTTAGTCTTTTCCGACGGGTAGAACTTTTTGTAGAAAGCTAGAGCCAATTTCTTCCAAGAGTCAATTCAGAGAGTAGCCTTATCAAGGCCTTTCAACCATTGTTTTGCGGTGCCAATTAGAGAAAAAGGGAATAAGACCCATCCAATTTGGTCTTGAGTTACACCGGTTTGTGAAATTGAATCACAATAGTCACAAAAAGTATCCATGTGAGAATGAGGGTCTTCACTAGGCATCCCCCCAAATTGGCTTCTTTCGACTAATTGGATAAATGCAGATTTGGCAATGAAGTTTTCGGTTAAGTGTTGTGGTGTGGGAGTACCATTGGGTAGGTTCTCCTCGGTTGGTACGCAATGTGATGAAAATTTAGGCATTGTGGGTTGATTTTGTGTTGGATTTTGTGTTGGGTTCTCCTCACCTTCTCTTGCAAAAGGGTTGACGAACTCAATAGTGTTTGGTTGAATATCTACAACCTCACCAATACCTCTCAAACTACCTCTAGCAAGTCTTCTATTGTTTGTCAAAGTTCTTTCAATTTCGTGATCAATGGGTAACAAGTTACCTTGTGATATTCTAGACATGCAAAATATCAAACAAATTGAAAATAATTAGAACAAACCTTGAGGAGTTTTACTTCCCCAAGGCAAAGAAAGACACAACTAATAACAATCTAAGAAAATCTAAATCAAGTTAACACCGTCCCCGGCAACGGCGCCATTTTTGGTCGTACTCACTTGGAGGTTTAGTTTTCGGTTACTTGTCATTAGGAGCACCTAGACCAAAACAATATTTATAGCTTCACAAAAAATTCTACTATTAGTAAAGAGGCAAGTAAAGGTCGGATCCCAAGGGACGGGTATTGAAGTAACATTTTCAATTGTAAGTAGCGGTGTCTAGGGGTGTCACAATTTGGGGTTTGAAGTAGAAGATGATTAAAAAGGGGTGTAAACAATTGATAAAAGGCACTTGGGTGTCATGGGGTCATAGGGGATTCATGGGAATTGATCATACAAAATTTATTCTCAAATTATAAGCAAGCAATTATTGTTGTGATGGATCGAGTTGGTTTAAATCTTACAATCCTAGGAAGGTTTGGGTCCCGGGGCTAAATCGATTAGATTGTACAACACCTACAAGTCGACTTAATCCTCCCTACTCAACTATATGCATGGTCTAATGAGACTCGAATTGGTTTATGTCTTACAAGTCTCATTGAAAAGGTAGGTGATGGGTAACAAAATGCAAGGATTCATAGGCTCGCATTTCATCAAACATAACATGTGCATAAGTTGAGATCACAACAAGCAAGCAAATAACCTATGAAAAATATATTAAATTAAGCATAAATCATTCCCCATATTGATTTCCCCTAATTACCCTTTAACCCTAGTTAAGGAAACTACTCACTCATTATCAAGTTTAGCATGTTAACAAGGTTGTCAATCACATTAACAAAGCAAGACATGATGAATAAATGATGATAATTAACAATAATTAAAAAGGGATTAAGATAATTATACCTACTAATGATTCCAATAATAAAGCAAAGAATAATGGAAGTACTTGATGATTGATTGGAAGGTTGTCAATCTCCCAATAATAACCCAAATAATCTTCAATTACACAAAATAAAATATGAACAAAAGAGAGATTAAGGAAATGAGATTTGTATTAAGACTTGATTAAAAGTTGATTACAAGATTAAGAAGAGATTAGAATGATATAAACTACACTAGAGATTGATAAGAAGAACATGATTATCTAATTAGACTAATGGGGTATTTATAGTGGGGATTAGGTACACAAATTAGGGTTTACTAAGGGCTTAAATGACGATTAAGTCCTTGAGGAATCGCTCCTCCCAAAAGAGATGTCGGTCTCCTTTTTGCCGGTCTTTCCGAAATATGCGCATCCTTCATAGAATGAGAAGAAAACAAAAAGTTGATGTAACACAATCCGAGCGTCCAAGGCAGCGGGACGAGCGGATTGCCTGACTGTTGGACGAGCGGATTCCTTGGTTGGACGCTCGGATTCTGGCCTTCTTGGACGAGCATCCCGAGGGTCAAGCCGCTCGGAGTCTTCGTCAGTTTCCTTCTTTTCTTCTTTTCTTCCTCCTTCTTCCAACAATCCTCGGGGATCTTGTCGGAGATGCAAGGATCTTTCCTCATCATTGCCCATCTACTATAATATGTACGAAGGCTTTCTAGTCTTGTCTTCTCTTTGATGCTTGGTCATTGAATTCAATCAATTTAGCTTTATTTTGCCATGAAAATGCAACGTTTGCACTCCTTTCCTACCAAGGGAACAAAACCTCAAAGAATATACAAAACAAAGGACTAAAGACAATAAATGACCTAAATATGCACTAAAAAGCATTGGAACAAGGCTAATTCGGGGACTAAATACGCTCAAATAATGGTCACATCAGAGGGCCATGGTCCAGCCGGAGCTGATGGAGAATGGGACTTCTCCTAGCACTGTCGGTCCTGGACTCGTGGAGGTATTAACCTTTCTTGATAATATGAAAGATCATTTTTGTAGAAAATGTTTTGTAATCATTATTATTTTGCTTGTAGGCGTTGGTGTACTCTTACTTCCCTGGCTTAGCGCCCACGAGAGCGGAGGACGTACAGAGAGCGTACCCCATCATGAGGGACTGGGTAGTGTGTCGTCAGAAGAGCCAGCGGTCTTCTTATGATGTTTGTCGAAGGGGCGTGAATGCCCTAAAGTTAGACAGCGTAAGTGAATTTGATCTTAATTTTATTTTTCCTTTATTTAGAGATGATCATAGGAATGATCCCTCGTTTTCTTGCATTAGTGTGTGTCCAGGCCCTGGGAGAGCTACTCTGGGGCTCCAGCCTTTGTGGCTGAGGTTCTCCGATCCCAGAGTTCAAGTAGGTTATTGTTGACGACACCCATGGGGCATGTGGAGTACTTGGACGATGTTTAGGGAGCCTTCAAAGGCTGAGAAGGCAGCCGACCCGACTGGCGCGAGTGGTGACGCCCTCTTTCTCCCTGGTGAGGAGTACACGGGGTTTGTTCATCGGAGGCTAGCGTACTGGCCGATCGTGGTAAGAATATTTACCGTTTACATGTCTTTGATATATCTGATAAATGATGAATGAGTAGTGTTAGGCCTGGAAATCCACAGATGTCCCTGAACGATATTCTACCTCGACCTAACCATCAGGGTGTCAGGACGTCAAGCTACCAGGACACAAGAAGATAGGCGCCATGCCATGGAGAGGACAACGGTCAAAATATCAGGACGATATTCGACCAAGAGATCATATTATAGACGAATATACGCGCAATAATTGAGGCATTAATTATAAAGATTTAGCAATTAAAGACGGCAATTAAAGGAGCAATAATGAGCATTATTCTGGCTAATCAAGGCAGGATATTCAGCATTGATGGAGAAAGATCTAGCAGTCGTTCAGCATTTGACTATATAAAGAGCACTTAGATCATTTGCACAATATAAGACAAGATCCTAGCAACATACTACCATTACTCAAATACAAGCTGAATTACAGATATTTATGCGATTTATTCAATATTATAGTGAAATCCTCTCCTGGCTTGGTGCCCGTCGTTTTTTCCCATTTAAGGGTTTTCCACGTACAAAATTCTTTGTCTTACTGTTATTCATTTACCGTACTTTATTCTTCAAATTTTATACCATGTCATACTTATTCACAGATTAATTCGAGCTAGTTAACCCTGCCTAGACCTACCCTGACATAATTTCACCTTGCGCAAAATCCATACAAAACAATTGGCGCCCACCGTGGGGCATCTAGCTCTTTAAAATCTTTTTTCCATATTTCACAAAAATCCAAATAATCTACAAAAATGGCCCAGCCTACCATCGAAGAACAATTGAATGCAGCGCTCCAACAAATAGCTGAGTTGGAAAGCTTGAAAGAAAAAGTAGCCCAAACTGAGGCTGAAATCCTTCAGTTAAGAGAATCTGAGTCAGCTCTAAAACAAAAATTGGGAAAAACCCAGGGAGCAGGCTCTAGATTCCAGCCAGGAATGCCATTTGCATCAATTATCAAAAATATTGATTTCTCCAGATTGAGGAGCCCGTGTGGCTCTAAATTCATCAATGTAGATGGTGATTGTGAGCCAAACGATAACAATGAAAAACCTGATGAATCTGCAGCAACCATCATGATGGCAGTGGTCCAGGAAATCAAGAAGTTAAATGAAAAATCCGAGAAGATACCTAGAGTTCCTGCCAGTTTAGAAGAAGTTGCCCCTGATAGCTATGCTGATTCGCCTTTTATATAGGAAATAACAAAAGTGGACTTGCCTAAAAAGTTCGTGATCCCGTCTATGAAGATCTATGATGGAACTATGGATCTACAGAATCATGTGGCTCTCTATAAACAGAAATTGTTAGCTGCATCCATTCCCAGCGAGTTGAGGCAATTTTCATATCTAAGGGATTTGGAACGTGTTAGATTCATTAATCTCAAAAGTTTACATATTGAATATGTGAATAATTAATTTAGTCATAAAATTAAATCAAGATCTTATGCATACAAAACAAATACAAGTATAAAGAAAAATCGGTTCCTTACATTTGTAGTTTCGGCTATTAGGGCACTAGTAAGGTCTCCTACCTTACTTAGTTCTTGAGCTTTCCTAATGGATGAACAAGATTCAATTATAGAATCTCTCCTCAAGGATTGTACCAAGGAGATCCTTCTTAATACAAATATTAATTTGATTACTAGAATTAATATTTGTTCCCTCAAAATTACTAATATTATTTGTATACTACTTCTAGTATTAAGAGAATAATATTAGAGATTTTATGTGAGTTTTTATGATTTTGTTCAACAACAAAACTAAGAGAGATAAGCTAATTCAAGTGAATGAATTATTAGAATGAATTAGTGTAAATATAAGAAGAGAAAACTCTCCTCTTCTCTTGGGTGGCCGGAGAGGTGAAGGGGGAAGAGTGTCCAATAGCTTTTGTGGTTGCTCTTCACAAGATCAATAGGTATGCAACCCTATGATTAGTAGGTAATCATCATGTTACCCACTAATTAAAGTAATTAAAGCACCAACCAACCTTATACACTCAATTACATGGTTTACCTATGTAAAATGAATCCATTTTAACTTTGTCAATTTGTTTATATGTATTGTGTGACATATTGGACATGTTACTAGACATGTTTAAATAATGCATTTTTAACAAATTAAAAATCATTATATAAACAAAATAAATCACATACAAAAATTAACTAGTAATTCACAATTATTATTACTTAAAATGCGTCATATAATTATAAATCACAACTACTTGTATTTATAATAAACAATTCATTCTTATTTCAATTGTTTCATAAACAATAAATAAACCTTAGGTATTAAAACAGTTTAATTACTTATCACGAATCTTATTTAATCAAATTACAATAAGATACGTATTATAACTCACAAAATCATTTGTTCAATTTTAAGGAATTAATTAACTTGTATCGTCATACAATTAATTAATTAGTCAATTAAGAATGTATCCCTAGAGGTATGACCTTAAGGGATCAACTGATCACCACTGTCGCACGACAGTAATGTCAAACTCTAGTCAGCCAATCATTACCGATTAATGTGGATCAGTTGACAATAAAATGTTACATTCCCTTATGTATTCTTAATATGAGATTTAAACATGTGATCGCATTATTGTCGAGGACACATACTACAACAATCTCCCACTTGTCCAGGACAAGTGTGCGTCACCAATTCTCTTGTCCTATTACTATCTCCCACTCAATGCAAGGTGTCTTGCAGGCCGTACTTGAATTTGATCATATCGTGAGTGGTTTTCTCGATCTCGAGAACAACTGTCTGATCAGAGTTATCTACCATAGATACCTTCCGAACGTGGCCACGCATTTGCAGTTCATTACTCCTCGAGTGGCCTTGAGATATAAGATAACCCTGAAGTGGATGGACAATTCCTATTGCACTCTTCCCTTCGATCAGCAACAGCTCATCATGACCCAAAACATGCCCATTAGACTCCAATTACGAAGGTCGCCGAACATAAATCAAAGTCACTCTGAAACTGTGCCATCTTAGGCGAACAGTCATTAGTAAAAGAATTGACTCATAAGAATACCATAGTAGCTCTCGCCACGACCAGGCTATAAAAATTGCCAGAACTCTATAAGTGGTCATTCGTCTGACAGAGTGTCCCTCACAGTCTGCCTATGTGATCGACTAGTCATATCTTATGACTCTATAGCACTTGAACTTGCCATCAATCGCATCACACTCTAGTTGCTTCGAGATGTCACCTCATGTAAGTAACTATGGACGAATACTATGTTAATCCAGTTCACTTTAATGGGGTTCAATATTGTCCCAACAATCCCATTTGGATGTAACAAGGTATAAGATGAGTTAATAATAACTCAAATAATAAATGTGATTATCACACATGAGTAGTCAATACCATATTGCTACTCCATGTATTATAATCATTAGTGCACTTATGCACTTGTATAACGCAATAAAAGTTTAGTTTGTGAACATACCAAGTGTCCAAGTGTTCAAACTTTTCCGAATTGCGATTTTCTTCAACTTCATGTTATCCCTCATAGCATGAATTTTTACTAAGTACATGTCTAGACTTCATACTAGACATAGGTTCTTAAGCTTAAAAGAAGCTATTAGTGTTATCACATAACTTGTGATGTGGGTTTCGGTAGACAACACTACTTATAGTTTTAACGTCCACCACTTAATCACAACGCACTTACGTTCATTTCGTAGAAACTTGCAATGGATGACAATAGAATACTCTTTTCTAGTCTTGTACTCCTTATGTCAATAATCTGTCTGGGATTTTCACAAATCCAAATGAGTTTGGAAACTTGAGTTTGTGTAACTTCTTAACACACAACTTATTTCTCTTCCAAACTATAGAACAGATCACTAGTTCTCCTAGAGAATTCATGACGGTTCCTTAAGTCTTACCAACAACTCTTATATGGGTAGACTTGTTATCGACTTATCATGCTCCAAGCATTTAATTCATCTAGGACATATGCATAATGGTGTACATAATTATACTAATGGCGGAAACATTAGTAATTATAT
This sequence comes from Silene latifolia, assembly GCF_048544455.1. NCBI lineage: Eukaryota > Viridiplantae > Streptophyta > Magnoliopsida > Caryophyllales > Caryophyllaceae > Silene > Silene latifolia. The sequence continues at coordinate 3,971,598 of NW_027413609.1, forward strand.
TCATGTAGACAACAGTTCTTAGGTTCATGTGAATAATCATAACATTATGATAATTCAAACTTCATCAACATGAAAAACCTACTTAACTGGTTGATTTTAGAAGAATCATTATCATCATAAGATACCCATCTACGTGATAGTCCCAACATCCCATGTTATAATAAATATGCATATTGTCTAATTTCATCCAGAATTGAAAACTTATTTGCACGTCATTTTCAAATGAGTAATAAGTTATACAATTCATGAAGGGTGATTGCTCCCACTACACTTCATGTCTAAACATGACAGTCTCTTGCTCCCAGTCAAGTCCATGTATACACATGTTTCTCCATTGAAACATTATATAATGGAATGTTCATTGCTTCTCTAAGTATTAATCAAAACCATATATGTCATTCACATATCACTTTTAAAACACCCATTTAGGAAGTGGCTTTGATACTTTACTTACTTTCGTAATGAATAGCAATGTTTTGAATCCTTAGCTTAGTTAACAATTAACTTAGTTCTGTAGAAATCGACATGCCACTCTATGCTACTCTTAATCATAAACTTCTATTCAATTTCGATTGGTCTCAACAATCCCAAATAAATCCATTTAATTGCAAAGATATTATTTTAGTTTCATAGGGCTCTTAAGTAAAATCTCGAATTTTAAGATCTTTTGTAACTTCATAGATTATGATCTAAATTTCAAAGGCACGCCTTCTTTTGGTGTCCTCACGTACGTTCCTTAAGAACATCTTCTTTTGGTCTCCTCGCGTAGTATCCTCAAGAACATCTTCTTTTGGTCTCCTCCCATAGTATCCTCAAGAATATCTTCTTTTGGTGTCCTCACGTAGTATCCTCAAGAACGACTTCTTCTGGTGTCCTCACGTGATATAAGGAGAATCGAATTCATAGCTTATGGACATATAATGACGCGATCATTATAATTTGTCTAAATAATCAATTTAAGTCGATAATCTTATGTTTCTAGATGCAAGTAATGTATACAGATAAATTTTAGAACAACTAATACGATAAAGTAAGTGACTTGGGTTGTAAACCAAGTCACCAAAATCTAAAATACAACTATTGTTTGAGGAAATAGCAAATTCCCAAGTCGAACGAGGAAATTGAAAATAGTTCTAAAATTCAAAAATAAAACACAAAATAAAGACAAAATAAAGCCAAGCTCCCATTGATCTAGCACTATGGGCGGCTACATCTAGCTTCCCTCAAGATCTCCTAGGCTTGCTTTTCTTTGCCCTTGTCCTTACCCGGATGCCCTAATTACAATAAAAAGGGGTTTATCACAACTTGTATCAAAATAGCAAAGTTGAAATCGAAACATAAAAAGATAGGGATAATTATTTACCTACTGGAATAACCTTTCCAGCTTTGATGTCGCCTAGGTACTTTGGACAATTCCTCTTCCAATGCCCAATGCCATTACAATAGTGGGATTTGTCCCCGGATGGGGCACCCTTCTTGGGCTTAGAGGAGCTAGCTTCACAAGCTTTTCCCTTGTTCTTAAAGGGTGTTAGCTTCTTACCCTTTGTGCCACTTTTCTTGAATTTTCCCTTACTCTTTTGATTGATGTTGAGCACATCCTTAGTGGTGCTAGCATTTAGCCCCAGATCCCTCTCGGCGTGCCCAAGAATTTTGTGCAATTCATCGAGGGAAACTTTCAAGTTTTGCCTATTAAAATTCACCCGAAATTGAACATATGCTTTAACCTTGTTCAAGGAATGAAGAATTCGATCAATGATGAGTTCTTCGGGAATGTCTACCTTTTGCATTTTCAAGATCTCAACATGCTCCATCAACTTGAGCACGTGAGGGCTAACCTTTTGGCCCTCCTTAATGTTGAGATCGAAGAATGCGGATGCCGCTTCATATTGAATGATCCTAGGAGCTTGTAAAAACATGGTCATTGGCTTCGTATAGATCTCAAAGGCGGTGCTAATCTTTATAGCACTCCTTTGGAGTTCGGCCTCCATTGAAAAGATCAACACGTTTTTTATCGCGGCCGACTCCTTTTGGTAAGTCTCATAGGCTTGCCTAGCGGCGGGAGTAGACCTAGCGGTCGGTGCGGCGGGAGTGGCCTCGGTGAGGTAACGAATCTTATCGTCACCCTCCGCGGCCAAGCAAAGTTGGGCGTCCCAATCGGCGAAGTTAGACCCATTCTTTTCTAGTTTACAACGATCCATGAAGGATCGGAGCTATGAAACATTGGTGAGAGTGTTCGAGCTAGTGGATGCGTTTGAATTTGGAGTTGCCATTGCAAATGAGAAAACAAATTTGACTACTGAATAAAAGTGAAGGAATTAATTAACATCTATTGATTTAATACTTGTTAACATTTTAAACCAGTTATAAGTATTTATATAGTGACCTCTACCCAACTATTATAAATGATTCCGAGATCCAAATTCATATTAATTCGGGCACGGTGAGCCGAATCATCCCTTATCAATATAACTCGGTGGATTAACCTTTAAATCGATTCAACTTCTAGAACTCCCGGTCTATAAAACTACTCTAATATTTATCTTTAGCCCGGAACACATGCGACTACGGTCATGAATACTTCCGTTGAGCTCAATCCAAATTTCGATGTAATAACATTTTATCACCCACTTACCCAACGTAACAAGGTTTGTATTACGGTGAAGCCGGCTTAACTCCCTTATGAAATTGGGGCTCATGGTTCTACTATTTGGTAAGGCTAATTATCATTTATTATTTTAGCGAGAGGTCATGTCAATTTATTATCTATCACGTTTTAAGTGAACTAAAGCCTTGAACTACGATAATTATAATTGACACGGCCGATGACTCGATAAATGATATGCATGTGTAGTTATGGCGATTTGGCTATGCATGCAAACATATAAAACAAATGCAAAGCACAAAGATAAAATCCTAGTATGGCCTTCCTAAAATAGTAAATCATATAAACTATTTACAAATTCGGAAACCAACTCCTTTGGTCCCTTGAACTTCATATGGCACGCTCTTCAAGGTAACACCGTCTTTGTCGGACCACCTTCTCAAATGGCACCGTCTTCAAGGAACTCCGGAATAAATAAATTACATAGCTTTTCTACTTTATACAATATAAAATAAAAACAAAACTATATAAAATAAAAGTGATACGAGATCACAATAATTATAATCGAATCGATAACCCCATTCATTTCGGGAAATACCAATTAAAAAACTAAGGTCATACTAAGTACAAATTACATAATTCAAAAATTATATAAAATAAAAATATGACAATCATACTAAAATGCAGCATTAATATATGTATGAAACATGCCATGTGAAATGCCAAATTGCCCTATTTAAGCTAATATCGTATATTGTTCCGGTTTTATGAATTAGTGTGACCATTATACATTTAAAGTCACAAAATATTACATAAATCAAATCTATGTCCAACTTAATTACCCTAACCTTCTTAGGACTGAAAATTTAGTCTTCACTAAACATTTGACAATAATTCAACTTGATATTATACAATTGCTCTTTAATCACTATTATTCAAAATAAAAAGAAAATAATTCCCAAAAAGTCATAAAAATTCGAAAAAATCAAAATCATAATTTTGTATATTCTGGAAAATTCCCAACATCCCAAAATTTTGTTGGAGTGTCCCCGACAATAATGCGATCACAATTGTCGATCATGATGATCACATATTTAAATCTCATTTTAAGAATACGTAAGGGATGATTCAATTATATATAGTCAACTGACCAACATTAATCGGTAACGATTGGCTTGCTAGAGTTTGACGTTTATCGTCAGTGGGGACGGTGGTGGTTATTTGATCCCTTAAGGTCACACCTAAAGGATGATGCCCTTATCTGTAAAGTTGATTAATTGTATGACGATACAAGTTAATCAATTCCTTAAAATTGAACAATTCAATTGTGAGAGAGAATATTATTTCTTATTGTAATGAGATTAAATAAGATTTATTTTAGTAATAAAAATGCTTTGTTACTAAAATTGTTTATTGTTTGAGAAACAATAGAGATGAGAATGAATGGTTAATTATAATTACAAGATGTTGTGTATTATAATTAAATGACCCATTTTATTTATGTGATCAAGTATCACTAGTCAATTTGTTATATGTAATTTAATTAATTTATTAAATGATATTTATGTGATAAATATGCATCAAATTAATTAATAACATGTATTATACTACATGTGACATATTGTGTGACAAATGACAAATTGCCAAAATAAAATGGTAGTCCATTTTATAGAAGTGGACCGAAATGGAGGGAGTTATAATGCATTATGGTTGATTTATTTTATTTGATAAAATAGAGCTAATCATACCTATAGCATGATAGCCTTACACACCTATTTCTTGTGTAGACCAAAAAGCATAAAGTAAGATGACATCCTTGGCATTTGTGGCTCTCCAACCGTGCTCCCTCCTTTTTTTTAGAGAGTTCTAGTTCTCTTATTTTATTCTTACACATCACATGCAAAAGTTTATGCATTATTCTCTCTTCTTACTTTAATCTTCATCTAAAATATGAGAAGATTCAATCAAATTGTTCAAATCAAATTACTAATATTATTAATGTAATATATGAGTATTAGTAATCAATTTTAAGGTAAACTACTAAACTAATATCTAGCAAATATTATTTAGTGGAGATAAGGGATAATCTTGGTTGCAATCAAGAGACGAATCTCTACTTTGGGATTTTTGGAGGATCATCCTAATATTCATTATAGCTCAAGAACTAACAAGTAGGAGATCTTGTTGGTGCCCAAATAGCCGAAATATTCATATGGTATGAAACGATTTTTCCTTACTCTTATTCTAGTTTTGCATGCATAAGATCTTTAAGTTTTATGACTAAAACTTTAAACCAAAATATGTGATATTTAAAATATGATTTCCTACAAATGGTATCAGAGCATTATGGTTGTTGCATGCAAGATCGGGTTAGTTTTTCTGAGTTAATTTAATTAACTTATAAAACTTGTTTTTAGGATTTATGAAGATAAATCATGAAATAATTTTGCATGTTAAAATTTTCTGGTCCTAAGTGATTTTTAGGTCATTTTGGTTTATTTATGGATTTTTATTGTTCATTTTATATACAATTGGCATTAAAATGTGATTTTTATGATAAAAATGTCATTTTTGGACGAAAAATGGCTACATTTCGAATTTTTCAGTGGTTTTTGGATATGTTTTCACATATATTATCTACTGATGGCCTGTACATTTACATGATAAAATGAGTTGTTATGATCGAAATATGGATTTTTCAAGTTAAAATCGTATTTAAATGGGAAAATAGGTTAATATGAGTTATATTTCGAATCTGATCATGGAAATTTAGTATCTTGTCACATGAAATTTTACAAGATGTGTGTAAAATATTTGGCTATAATGAAGTCTTTATGCTTTATGAATTTTTGATGAAAAATCACATAAATAGTGACTTTAATTAGTAAAAATGCTAAAACATACTTCATGACTAAGGAAAAACTTCACATGTTGCATTTTAACATATATTTCAGATCTAAAAGTGAAAAGTTGATAAAAATAATTTTTCTCATATTTTTATGGTAATAATTTATAAATCCGATAAACCGCAACATTGTTTTTCTTGATAAATTTTCGAAATTTTTAACCTACGTTTTTCAATATTATGTGTGTCATGGTATTTTTCCAGAATGTTCATGAGTTTAAATTTCAAAATTTGAAATTATTTGAAATTTTTATGATTTAATTTGAAGTTTATGATATAATTTTGTATTTTTAGGTCCATTTATGAACAATATTAAGAAATCAAGGTTAATTATTGTCAAAATGTTAGTGGAGACTAAGTTTTGAGTCCTAATATGGTTAGGGTAATTAACTTGTACATAAATATGAATTTATGTAATTATTGTGATTTTAAAAGGTTAAATCACGCAAATCCGTAAAAACCGATTAATATACGATATTGGCTCTTTAAAGGCGATTTAGCATAAAATTTGGCATGTTCATACATATTATAATGCTGCATTTTATTTATGATTGTCATATTTTAATTTTATGTAATTTTTAAATTATGTAATTTTACTTAGTATGGCCTTAGTTTTTAATTGATATTACCCGAAATGTATGGGAATATCGATTTGGTTGTAATTTATTGTGATCTCGTATCACCGTTTTATAGTTTAATAGATTTATTTTTATTTTTAATTACAAATTTAAAATAGGAAATTATGTAATTTATTATGTAATTTATTTATTCCGGAGTACCTTGAAGACGGTGCCACTCAAGAAGGCGATCCATTAAAGAAAGTGTTGCCTTGAAGTGCATGCCAAGACCGAAGTTCAAGGGACCAAAAGAGTTGGTTTCCGAATTTGTATTGGTTTATTAGATTTACTATTTTAGGAAGGTCATACTAGGATTTTATTTATGCTTTGCATTTTATTTATTTGTTGCATGCATTGCTAAATTGCCATAACTAAAACAAGCATTATCATTTTAATCGAGTTTATCGACCGTGTCAATTACAATTATCGTAGTTCACCGCTTTAGTTCACTTAAAACGTGATAGATAATAAATTGACATGCCCTCTCGCTAAAATAAACAATTGAGACTTAGCCTTACCAAAAAGTAGAAACCATGAAAACCTATTTCGTGAGGGAGTGCACTCGGCCACACCGGGGTACAAACCTTGTTACGTAGGGGAAGTGGGTGATAAATGTCTATCCACCGAATTCATGTTGACGAGGGATTTATCGGCTACACCGTGCCCAAGTTAATGTGGGTTTGGATCATGGACACACTTATTCGAAATTTGGATTGAGCTCAACGGAAGTATTTGTGACCGTAGTTGCATGTGTTCCGGGCTAAAGATAAATGTTAATGTAATTTTATCGACCAAGAGTTCTAAAAGTAGAATCGATTAAAGAGTTAGTCCACCGAGTTATATTGATAAGGGATTTATCGGCCACACCGTGCCCAAGTTAATATGAATTTGGGTCTTGGAATCATTTATCATAGTTGGGTAGAGGTCACTATGTAAATGCTTTACTTGTTATTTACAAGTATTAATAAAACGATAAATGTTAAGTTTTCCACTATTCCCTTTTCATATTGTTCTATTTCTTTACCACAATTTATATACGATATCATTTCGATTTTTGATTCAAATCTCCTTTAAAACATCGTAACTAAAGACAAATTTAAACTTTCTTCTAAAAACCTCATATTATCTATTGTAAGGATCTCTTGTGAAGAGTATAGATAAGAGTTACTCGTGATCAAAAGGGTTTTTGATTCTTAACAAACATATCTACTTACAATAAATTGTTTCTCATATGCTTAATTGAGTTAAGTACCTTGAAACGTTAAATAATTTTGGTAACTAGATTTGTTGGAAATAAAAATTAACCAAAATACCGCAACCACTTCAATGAAAGTTTTAAGACTAAACGATTGAATTGAAGAGCAGTCTTCATAAGATTCAACTTTGCATCTCTAAGTCAAGATTCTTTGAAATGAGTGGGAGCATTCTCTTAAACCGTTAAGAAAAGGATAAGCTTTTGAAGAAGTAAAATTAGAATGGAATTGATACAAGGTAATGTTAAAAGTAAAGTTATTGAGAATAACGATACTAAACCTATCAATCCCGACCGATAAAGTTTCCATTGTCTTAATTGTTGGACGCTAGAAAGGAAACTACCCCAAATTATTGAAGAATCAACAAGTTAGTCGTGGGACATCTAATGGGACCTTCTTCTTTAAATGTTTATTTGATTGACATAAATTTTGCTAGTACTACTTCGTCAATATTAGAAACCGGTGGTGGTTTTCATCATTGTATTTGATACATAGGATGATTAGAATATGACGACTAGCAACAATGATGTTGAGAGATAGAGTCATTGTGTACTCAATCTAGTTTTTGGGTTTAGAGTTGTACTTAATTGTGACTATTAAGTGTATAAATTCTAAATAAGAATATAAACTTGTTAAGATACAAAAGGGGTTTCACTTTTGTTACCCTATACACCATGATTTGATGTATGGCTAAGCCCATTATCAAGGTGATTATATTCTAAACCAAACTAGAAGGATATATCATGAAGAGGATGCAAGACTCAAATTGGTAACCCAAGATTAAACCTTAGATTCTGGAATGATGAACGCAAAGAGTTATCGAGTACTCTTGAAACCATTAGATCTTATGGTATATGCGTATCTTGTATTCAAAGCAAGATGTCTCGTGCCTTTTGGTTGAAAAGGAGATCGAGGTTGTAAATCATTGATCCAAAATAGGTTGATCATTTTCTTTTACCAACGATTTAAGTTGACGCTAATGTGTTCACTTAATAAGGTAAATAGAGAAATCTTTGAAGAAGTTCAAAGAGTTCAAAGAATCACGATTTAGTCGTGATGTGATTATCAAAGTGAAGACTTTGATATAAGCCTAATGAAATATGATATAGTATCACAAGTTAATCTCTCTTAGCATGCATTATGGGATAATGTGTGGTTGGATAAGAAATCAAACGCTATTCGATATGGTTTGAACTTTAATCAAGTTACTTTGAGTTACTTGATCCTTTTGGGGATTTTATCATTTTTGTCCAAATTATTTTTCCACTAAATCTAAAACGAATCATATGAGATATGAAATGGTAGGGTACCATGCTTGTAAGTTCTCACAAGAAACAAGTGCTCATTTTCCCTTACTATAATCACGAGTACAACGAGTTTGTGGCTCGTGAAGATGTCTTTCTAGAATACAAGTTTATTTCTAGAAGACAGAATGGGAGAAATTATTTAAGCGCCACAAAGAATGTTATGTCGCAAGAAACTTGTCTTTCTTGGCTACATGAGACGTTTTGTGTAAGACGTTGTTTCTTCAAAACCTAGGAGGTTAAAGTCATCACTTGTTGAAGATGGTGAATTAGTGTTACTTTTAGAATTAGAGAGCTTGCAACTTACAGAGAAATTGTTTGATTCAAGTTACTTCTGGAAAGTAATGATCATATGACTTAAATAAGAGTGTTCAAGTCAAAACTCAATACCAGACTTAGAGCCATAAAAATCCGAAATAAAAGGCTTGATTAGTGACAAAGGGTTTTGCACTAATAAAGAGAGATTTCAAAGCTTGATTGGTAGCAAAGGATTTTGCACTAGTTGAAATGCTTAAGTCTATTTGGATCTCCTTAGGGATTGTGTTTCGTTATGATGATATACATATAGCGAGTGAATCTAAAACCCACTTCTTCAATTAGAAGGAATGTATTCAATACATGTCTTGAGTTTTGTAGATTCTTGCAATCCTAAGATAATGTGAAACTTAAGAGAGGGTCTTAAGTAGGACATCAATGAGTTGGAATCAACATTTTGATCATGTGATGAAACTTTTCTCAATAAGTTGAGAAGTTATGTTTATACATGAAGTTTAGTGGGAGTTACGGAAATTGTAATTACTCTAATATATAGATGACATATTGATCATTGGGAATGATTTAAGACTTTTGGAGTATTATAATACATCTTAATATCCGGATTTATGGAGATAAATCCACATGATATTAGCGTCAAATTAGATGTCTTATGTTGATAAGATTTATGACTAGTTCAATCGAGTTGAACATATTTGATTGATTTCAATTGCTTCCGCTGCCGAATCAATTAAATGAGTAATGATGTATAACACTTCATATACTTTGAGTATGATGAATTGTTTCAAATTGAATTTAAGTAATATTTACCAAGTAACCCATAAAGATTACCCTTTAGTGCTTGCAGAAGCATTAAGGATATAATGCAAAATGTTTTTGATGCAATTTTGTGTAAGGGTGTTACATAAATGACAATTGACAATTGAGATTGCGCATGGTTTCCGACAAAACCATAATCAAAACACATCAGGATGGTTAAGATACCATTATGGCTGGGTTATTTAAGAAATAGATTTGCTAGAATCCTTCTAGGCAATAAAGAACAATGAGATATGCTTACAACGGAAAATTGAGTAAACTTGCAATCATGAGATGTGCGAGAGGGATGGGTTCCGCACACTGTGAAAACAGTGGGAGCTATTGTAAGATTAGAGAGCTTATGTCTACATTGGATCTAGACACGTACTCAGAAAGTTTTGTAATGCAAATGTATACATTACAAAGGAAAACGAGTATGTAGTAAGGTTGAGTAAGGTACAAGAAGTTGATAAAACCTACTAACCAAAGCCTTCTCATAGGCTTAACATGATGGGTCATGTCATTTCAATTGAATTGAGATGAACAACTATATTCAAGATCAAACTGAATTATAGAATATGAAGTAGTAATCAGGTATTGACTATTCATATGTGATAATCACATTTGTCGTTCGAGTTTTTATATCTGAAAACTCCTTTTATACTTTGTTACATCCAAACGGGTTGTAGAGACAATATTGAACCCCGTTAAAGTGAACCCGGATTAACATAGTATTCGCCCATAGTCACTTGTATGAGATGACGTCTCGAAGTGACTAGAGTGTGATGCGATTGATGGCAAGTTCAAGTGCCATAGAGTCATATGAGATGACTAGTCGATCATATAGGCAGACTGTTAGGAACACTTTGTTGGGCAACGACCGCTTATAGAGTTCTGGAAAATTTATAAAGCTTGGTCGTGGCGAGAGCTACTATAGTATTCTAATGAGTCGATTCTTTTGACTAAAGATTGTTCACCTAAGATGGCACAGTTTCAGATTAGCTTTGATTTATGTAACTACGACCTTCTTAAATGGGGTCAAATGGGCATATTTTGGGTTATGATGGTTGTGGCTAGTCGAAGGGAATAGTGCGATAGGAATTGTCCACCCCCTTGTCAGGGTTAAAACAATATCTCAGGGCCACTAGAGGAGTAATGAACTGGAAATGCGTGGCCACGCTCGGAAGTTATCTATGGTAGATAAATTCCGGTCAAATCAATTATGCTCCAGATCGAGGAAACCACTCTCGATATGATCACTTGCAAGTACGACTTGAAAGACACCTTGCATTGAGTGGGAGATAGTAATAGGACAAGAGAATTGGAGACGCACACTTGTCGAGGACAAATGGGAGATTGTTGGAGTGTCCCCGACAATAATGCGATCACAATTGTCGATCATGATGATCACATGTTTAAAACTCATTTTAAGAATACATAAGGGATTATTCAATTATATATAGTCAACTAACCAACATTAATCGGTAACGATTGGTTTGCTATAGTTTGACGTTACTGTCGTGGAACGGTGGTGGTTAGTTGATCCCTTAAGGTCACACCTAAAGGATGATGCCCTTATCTGTAAAGTTGATTAATTGTATGACGATACAAGTTGATCAATTCCTTAAAATTGAACAATTCAATTGTGAGAGAGAATATTATTTCTTATTGTAATGAGATTAAATAAGATTTATTTTAGTAATAAAAATGCTTTGTTACTAAAATTGTTTATTGTTTGAGAAACAATAGAGATGAGAATGAATGGTTAATTATAATTACAAGATGTTGTGAATTATAATTAAATGACCCATTTTATTTATGTGATCAAGTATCACTATTCAATTTGTTATAAGTAATTTAATTAATTTATTAAATGATATTTATGTGATAAATATGCATCAAATTAATTAATAACATGTATTATACTACATGTGACATATTGTGTGACAAATGACAAATTGCCAAAATAAAATGGTAGTCCATTTTATAGAAGTGGACCGAAATGGAGGGAGTTATAAGGCATTACGGTTGATTTATTTTATGTGATAAAATAGAGCTAATCATACCTATAGCATGATAGCCTTATACACCTATTTCTTGTGTAGACCAAAAAGCATAAAGTAAGATGCCATCCTTGGCATTTGTGGCTCTCCAACCGTGCTCCCTCCTTCTTTTTAGAGAGTTATAGTTCTCTTATTTTATTTTATTCTTACACATCACATGCAAAAGTTTATGCATTATTCTCTCTTCTCACTTTAATCTTCATCTAAAATATGAGAAGATTCAATCAAATTGTTCAAATCAAATTACTAATATTATTAATGTAATATATGAGTATTAGTTATCAATTTTAAGGTAAACTACTAAACTAATATCTAGCAAATATTATTTAGTGGGGATAAGGGATAATCTTGGGTGCAATCAAGAGGAGAATCTCTACTTTGGGATTTTTGGAGGATCATCCGAATATTCATTATAGCTCAAGAACTAACAAGTAGGAGATCTTGTTGGTGCCCAAATAGCCGAAATATTCATATGGTATGAAACGATTTTTCCTTACTCTTATTCTAGTTTTGCATGCATAAGATCTTTAAGTTTTATGACTAAAACTTTAAACCAAAATATGTGATATTTAAATTATGATTTCCTACAAATTTCACTAAAAATTTGCCTTTTAATTTATCTTAACTTATTTCACAAATAAATTGCATAAAACATAATTTTAACCCATTAATTCCAAATGAATTATAAAAATATGCAATAAATCAAAATTAAAAATTTTTAAAATTCTTAACAAGTTTCTAAAACCTGGAAATGGCAAAATTTTAAGCCCAAAAATTCGAATTTTTAATTATGACTATTAAAGTTGCTTTTTATCAATTTATATCCCATAAAAGTTAATAACTATCCAAATTAAAAGAAATTTGATATGCAACTTTAGATCTGATGTTCATATCACATATACAACATAGGGAAAAATGTTCAAGCCATAAAATTTAATTTAGCTTTTTTTGGGCTAAAATAGTCACTATTTATTCGATTTTTACATCTAAAAATCATAAATCATGCAAAATTAAATCATTTGATCTAACAATTTACATACAGTGTGTAAATATTGCATGTGACATTATACTAAATTTTCATGGGCAGGAACAAAGTCTAACCATTTCTAACATAATACCTCCATTTAATCGACTTTTAACTTGTAAAAATCATAAATCCTGCTATATAAAACCATTTTATATGAAAATTTACATACAACTTGTAAAATATGCATGTGAGGTCGTGTAAAACATCCAAGGTCATAATTATAGTCTAACTATTTTTAGCATTTTTAATGTCATTTTATACAATAAAATGCAATAAAATACTAATAAATATATTAGAGAGCAATAAAAATACCATAAATCATCAAAATGACCTAACATAAATTTAGGACCAGAATGTTTATCATGCAAAATTTTCGTGGCATTTATCTTCATAACTCCTAAATAACAAGTTTTATTTGTTAACAAATTAACTCGAAAAAACTAACCCGATTTTGCAGCAACAACCGTGTTGCTTTGATACCACTTGTTAGATTCATTAATCTCAAAAGTTTACATATTGAATATGTGAATAATTAATTTAGTTATAAAATTAATTCAAGATCTTATGCATGCAAAACAAATACAACTATAAAGAAAAATCGGTTCCTTACATTTGTAGTTTCGGCTATTAGGGCACTAGTAAGGTCTCCTACCTTACATAGTTCTTGAGCTTTCCTAATGGATGAACAAGATTCAATTATAGAATCTCTCCTCAAGGATTGTACCAAGGAAATCCTTCTTAATACAAATATTAATTTGATTACTAGAATTAATATTTGTTCCCTCAAAATTATTAATATTATTTGTATACTACTTCTAGTATTAAGAGAATAATATTAGAGATTTTATGTGAGTTTTTATGATTTTTTTCAACAACAAAACTAAGAGAGATAAGATAATTCAAGTGAATGAATGATTAGAATGAATTAGTGTAAAAATAAGAAGAGAAAACTCTCCTCTTCTCTAGGGTGGCCGGATAGGTGAAGGGGGAAGAGTGCGCAATAGCTTTTGTGGTTGCTCTCCACAAGATCAATAGGTATGCAACCCTATGATTAGTAGGTAATCATCATGTTACCCACTAATTAAAGTAATTAAAGCGCAAACCAACCTTATACACCCATTTACACGGTTTACCTATGTAAAATGGACCCATTTTAAATTTGTCAATTTGTTTATATGTATTGTGTGACATATTGGACATGTTACTAGACATGTTGTTTAAATTATGCATTTTTAACAAATTAAAAATTATTATATAAACAAAATAAATCACATACAAAAATTAACTAGTCATTCACAATTACTACTACTTAAAATGGGTCATATAATTATAAATCACAACTACTTGTATTTATAATAAAAATTCATTCTTAGTTCAATTGTTTCATAAACAATAAATTAACCTTAAGTAATAAAACAATTTAATTACTTATCACGAATCTTATTTAATCAAATTACAATAAGATACGTATTATGTAGATACCCGTATCCGTCGATATTGGAATTTATAGAGAACCCGACAAACACCCGATGATGATAGGACACATGTATTCTTTAGTTGTCATTGTCATTATTTGGGTTCGTTTTACGATGTAGAATGGGCGTCGTCGATGAAGTATTTTATTAATTTAAATGATATTTAAATTAATGTTTTTTTAGTGAGTTCATTTTATTAATTTAAATGATATTTAAATTAAAGTCTTTTTGAGGTGAATTTATTTTATTTTATTTTATTTTGAATTTATTTTCCCAAGTTTATTTTATTGAAAATAAAATAAATAATTGATTTGAAAAATCATTTTATGAGTATATTTGATTTGAAAAATCATTTATTAATTGAAAAAAAACCGATTTTAAAAAGCGAAGAAAACTCGTTTTAGAAGCATGTTTTTGAGCTCGATTTTAGCTCGGTTTTTGGGCCCGTTTTCTTTACGACTTGGCACGAATATCGAGTACACTAACCAACCTAGACCAATACCCATCCACCCTTGTTCGAACCCCCTATCCCCGGCCCAAAATTCCATCCCAAACCGTCCCAAACAGCCCGCGCAAACGAGCAGCCCCCATGTTTTGGCAGCTCAATCCCGAGCCCAAAACCCGCTCCAAATACCACTAAAACCCGTACCCATTAACCCTAACCCATACCCTAGTATCCTACCCATATTATCCTAGCTTAATCACCAAGAAAACCCCTCTCAAACCCTCACAAAAGCTGCTGGACAGCAGCCATGCGTGATGAAGCCCGACTGCCTCTCCCCCCCTTTTACCCTACTTTAACTCCTTATAAATACGACCCCTTCACCATACATTCATTCCTCTAAGTTCTCCCCACATCCTACCATCACTCACAAGCTTTAAACCTCAGAAACAAACCCTAATTGCCTCTCAAAAACCCTCCACAAAATCGACATACAAACTGAAACTGTTTGTGTGTCCTCCTCGAAAAACAATTCGTTCCTCCCTCAAACCTCCATCAAAACTCGATTTTCTTGTTCCTAATTAACCACATAACATCCATCTACACATTAGACAAAGATTTACGAGCCAAATTGCCCTTGAGAGTACACGAAATCCCTCGAAAAAAGAGTGTTATACACTCTGTTTTGTGATTTGTTCATGTCTGTCCAGTTCTGTTTGTGCTCGTTTTTCGTGCCCAATAACTCAAAACGAGCAGGGGTTGCTTTAAGATCTCTGTTCTCCTCTCTTTCTAGTTTTCAAAACATCTTTTAAATCGAATTTTCATCGTGAAACGAGGGAGAAATCGCTGTTTGAAAGTTGCTGTCCAGATTCGATAAAAATGCGTGTTTGCTTTGTTTCTTCGTCGACGACGGCCTCTCGAGATAAAATCTACCATCGATTACGAACCAAGACGGTGTCAACGATACATGTAGGTTGAGGGTGCATCAAATCCTCCTCTTTCTCCTTTTTTTATTTCGTTTTTATGTTTGTTTTTCTTATAGTTTGTTTTGTTTGTTTACCGCTTTTTATTTATCGTTTAAATTAACTATGAAACTAGTTTAGTCCGAGTATGAGTTAAAGTACCACCATGAACACCCGCGTTGACTTGAGATGGGAAAAGAAACCGCTACATCAGTCGGTCGTACACCCCCGTCTCATTTACATATCCTCGTGTTCAAGGTAGGGCATTAATAAAACAAATTTTAACTTCGTTCTTCGCTTTTGACATCTCCTCTTCTCTCGTGTGATTCGACCCATCTTAGGACCCGTCACATGTTAGTATGACCTCTGATTGTTAACATATAACTCATTTAGATGACATTAGATCGATTTGATAACCTAATTAGACACATTAGGGTACATCGACATAGCTTTAAAAACCGATTAACAATTCTGTAACTTAATTGAATTCATCTTCCCTTTCACTAATTTTCTCGCTAGCATGGAAGTGCGTGCTTAACACCTTTCCATTTGCACTCGTTGACGATTTAGAATTGCACCTAACCTAGTTCGTATTTATTTAATTCAATTTGTAATTAATTAACCTTTAATTTGTTTTATTTATTTCTAATTTTTTTAAAAGTCGTTTTAATCATCTTTTATGGTTCAAAATCTGTAAATTTAATTTAATGAATTTTTTCGTAATTTATTTTACTGATTTCGTAATTAAAACATAATTAACTTTGCTTTTCTACAAAAACCGTGCCTTGCACGGGTCTGTCTGACTTCTGATCCGTGCACTGCACGGGTCTGCCAGTTTTAGTTTCTTTTCTTCTTTTGTATCTTTAATTGTTTACTAATCCTATTTTAATAAATATGGATTGGTGAATAATTTTAATAAGTTGGGTTCAATTTAATTAATAAGTTGTGCCTAATTTATTTCAAGCCTTTATACTTATTTATTTTAATTTAATTAGTTTAATTCTAATCTAATTTGTTTATTAACTAATAATTCGGCTAACATCTTTAATTAGTCTAACTTAACTTTAGCTTTTTTTGTTTACATTTGTTTCGTTTATTAAGACTTAATAGTTTAAGTTGTATTTTGTTAGTTTGTATTGTAATCTGAGTCAAAGTAATTACGATAGTTGTTGTAATTAGATTGAGTTGTAATTTATTTCTCGTTGTGTCGGCATGAAATGCCTGGGTTGTAATAGGATAGATCCCCATGGCTCCCCCATTCCTCCTAAGCCGTGTTTGCGCATCTTTTATTTCAAATCAACCAACATGCTAAAACAACTTTGACAAAGTTAGTATTCATGCATTAAACGACATAGAAATTGTTGTCACATGTTAGGGTTTTAAAACGATGTTTGCATATCATATATCGTAGTAGCTATGACCTTGTTTGAAATCCGATACTTGACTTAGTAGAGGCCGTTATTGACGGGCGGGGTTAGGTTTCCTTATGGGCTTCCTAACACGTACCCTCACCCCTTACTCAAGATCTATGGTTTGTGGATCCGTCTAAATACCATTGGATTACGAGAGTCATTCAAATCGAGTGATATAGGGTACAAGTCTTTATCTTTAATCACTCGTAGTCGATTGGCTTTATGCTTTTCGATGAAAGGTGTAAAGTTGACTTGAACGGTTCCAAGTTCCCAAAAAACTTGGTGGCGACTCTAATATGTCTTAATTTGATTCGAAAGAACCTCGAGTCGATTATGCCTAGTGTGGATCCCGCGGACGCAGTTCCCGAGGGCCTTGTCCACAGTTTGGCGACTCCGCTGGGGAAAAGAGGACTAGTTACACTTTGTTTCTAGGGTCTTTTCCTCCGAGGTGAAACTTGAAAAGAAAGTGTTGGAAAGTAAAACATTACTCATAGTGCTACGATTCATGCATAAACCCTTAAGGACTTGCCCGGGCCGTCCCAGCGTTTCTTCGTGATGCGTGGGGGCGACGTCCCACTATGCTAGGAAGCTGCACATTGCTCGCTTCCACTTCACCTCGCGTGGTTCTTGATGGTGGGGACGATCTTCTAGGTACTCTACCTTAAGACACCTTGCTCTATAAGACCGCAAAAGGATGGAGGGTATAGACCTTCTTATAGAAGACTTGCCGAGACTTAGAGATGTCTTGGAGCATACATCCTTATAACATGAGAATGACAATGTGCAATTTGTTTTCCCGAGTCTTTTTCGAAATTTCCCATGTCCTTTTCAAAACCGAACTTTTGAACAACTTACTTTCAAAATAGCATGGTTTTAAAACGCGGAATCGCCCAAATAGGACTAGAATTTTCGGCCCAAAATGAGCTTTTATAAGGCATCTTTGCCCATTTCAAATCTCATTTTCGAATCAATCTTTCGTTTTTTTCAAAACCAATTCAAAATGCCTCTCGAACCTCAACCAAGCATGAAATGCGTCAAGTCGTGTCCGAGTCATGGCCGTGTTAGGCCGGGTGTGTTTCGTTCTAAGAGTCTAGAACACGACCTTGTTGGGTCACCCAAGCTCACCTCTTGGGCTTTGAGTCATGTTGGTCGATCTTTTGGTCTAGGATAGTCCACAAAAAACGTCCGAGCTAGGCCCTTTAGGACGTTTCACTCGAACCTAAGGACTATGTTGGTCCAATCACGGGTTTAGTCACACCGAGTCCAGTTTAGAATCAAGCTATGACAGTTTGAGTCATGTTGTTTTGTCGAGCCTAAAATGAACCAAGGTCTAAATCCAACCGTGAGTCGAACCTTTGGTTAGTCAGTCTCAAGTCGAGTCTTTGTTTGAGTCAAGTTGGGGTCGTGTCCTTAAGTGTGCAGGGGCTCTTACTTTAAATATTGACTCAGTACGGGGTTTTCTTGTAGAAAGGTCGCCAAAAACCCGACGTCAAGCAATGGAAGATCTTTGTTAACAAGCTCGAGGCCGTGAACCTCATGATGACCCGAATGGATGCAATCGAATCTAAGCTGGGTGAAGATTCCCCTCCACCTCTCGGCGATCGGAGAAACAGTTCAAGTTCATCGAAGACCGTTTGAAACTCTCCCAGGGGAAGAACATTCACTATGAGAATGCTAGGGCCTATGCCCCGGTGCAGGATAAGTTGCCCACGAACATGGTACTCACTGACATCCCAAAGTTTAAGCGCACAGAAGATCCATTCCACCATGTTAAGGCCTATAAGGGGTACTTAGCACTAAAGGAAGTACCACGACATGCTCTCCGAAATCTTTGCCCAAATCTACGGATGAACACCCGAAGGCGTGGTTCTATAATCTTGACCTTAAGAACTTCCCCACTTTCGAAGATATTACGGTGGAGTTCGCAAGCACTATCGACAATGTTGAGATTCAAACCAACATAAGGACTTTGGAAGTAATGACACGGAAGGAAAAAGAGGGCTTTTCTTGAATTCCTCGCAAGATGGGCGCGAAAGCGTGAAACTAGCTAAGAAGCCTGATGAAGTTGAAATGGTAGATAAGTTCGTAAAGAATCTACGACCTATTTACCGCAATGCTCGAAATACAGAATTTTGGCTCTTTCAAAGAATTGATAAGAATCGGGATAAAGGTAGAAGATGATGTCATAAGGGCAGAGGTTGAAAAGCCGAAAGGGTACCAAGGGGCCTCATCGTCTAAGGCTAAGGCCCCAAAGAACGACCCATATTGATGAAGCCATCAATCTCTTAGAAGGGAAGCGATCGAAGAGGTCGCGGCGCCAAACACCTAGGGCATTTGCGATATCGGATGCACTTATACATACGCTCTCCAAAGGCTCATAGCCCAAGGAAAGCTGAAGCCTATTGGTCTAACTCCGGACCCTCCCGCTGATCAACAAGGTAAATGGTATAAACCAAATTCCTACTGTGCCTTTCATCAAGGGAAAGGCCATGATACTGAATGGTGCTATCGACTGAAGCACGAAATTCAAGACATGATTGAGAGTGGAACACTCCCAATCCCAACTGTTAAACCCAATAACATCACCAATCCATTTGGCGATCACGCTAACTTTGTTTCTGTTGAAGACAATGTCGATTATTCCCATCTTATCCGCCCATGTCACTGGAAAGGAGTGTTTATCGGCAAAATATTTGTAGATTGCTCTGAATTCTTGCCGAACCCGAAGAATGAAATTCAAGTCGGGAGTCTTGCTCTAGAATGTACTCCTCTCATTAATGAAGTTAATAAAAGACAATTCGATTCACCAACCTCCATCACTAGCGTAGATCCTCAGAGGACTACCTCGGGATGGAGGCAAACCATCAAAGGGATCAAGGACAAGAGCCGAGCATCTAAGCTGACAGCTGAACAAGGGAAAGCTCAAAACTAGATTTGAAAATTATGAGTCGGGATCTGTTTTCTTATCTTAGTCGAGTCGAGTCTAGGACTTTCTTTTGAATTTGAGTCGTTTGTTCCGCGATGACCTAGGGTGTGTCCTAGGAATCGTTCCTTTGAGTCTGTTAAGCATTTCTCATTCCAATAAAAACGTTGCAGTTTCGTTTCCAAATTTGTCTTGTTTTCAATCCTCAATCATTCTGAAAGCATGATAAAATGCACAACACACTCAAAGGCATCCCTGGGGTAGAAATATGTCCCGTTTCAAAATGTAAGGTACACTAGGATCCCGTGTTTGATTCCTTTACCTATTCCATGTCTGGCGGTAGAAAACCTCCATCAGAACCAGGCTTATGACAGGCTTTTAGATGATTCTAGGACGAACCCGGACTAGCTCCTTGTTTTCCATATCAATGACGGAAGGCAGGCCTTTTTCCAACAAAATCATCCCATCTCGAAGAGAGAGGAAATCAACCCGTTCTAACAAGGAATTGTTAGCTGTTACCCAAATTAGTTGGCGAAGCCCTGTTTTCAAGGTGTATCCATTTATGACTAAGAGAATGAATAGAAGATCATTTTCAAAGAGAGAAAAAAAGATGAAAAAGAATGAAAAATGAGAAAAAGAGAAAAATTGGAAAAATGAAAAAAATGAAAAAATGAAAAGTGATGAAAGAAAAAGGAAAAAAGAAAAAAAAGATGTTGAAGTTATTGCGGAATGCTTTTTGGTCGAATGTCGAAGTTACGGAAGCCATAATTCAAGTCAAGTACCCATAGTTGAAGTTCAATGGGCGAAGCCCAAAAGCTTAAGTAGTAACCTCTTTACCCCTATGTCCTTCCTGAGACAGTTACAAGGGAATAGTCGGGAATTTTGAGAATTATTCCGCTTGTGTTGTTACACCCAGCCTTTAGGGTCCAGACATGGAAATTTGAACCCACATCATTTTTCAACCCATTTTCACTCGGGTTTCATCAAACCCGAGACACCCATTCTAACCACATCAGCAGCCATAACCCTTGGCCTTAGCACCACAAAACAAACCTTCAGAATGATGGTTAACCATTCCAACTTGTTTTTACCAAGCTCCACATCCCAAAGAACCCCAGCCTTTTGTACCAACCCTAGACACGGGATACAACGGTACTTTACAGGCTAGAATGGGATACGACATGATACCTTAGGTGAAACCTTCGAGTGTGTACACACAATCAAAATGCCATGTTTATGCACCATGATCGAACTACGTCGGATTTGATTTCGCTCCACGCGAATACGTAGGCAGTCCTTCAGAATAAGGGATTCAATCCACTCGTCAACCAAGCTGTCATCTTGTCGATATCTTACGGGTCTTAACCAAGTCCAAATGAAGCCACCTTTGTTTGAGTCGGTCTTAGCACTCGATGTAGGCTAGGATGAGGATATAGATTCAGATGAGTAGTGTCTAGTCTCGGAATGAGCTTTATCGAACGGTTTAGGCAAAGATGCCGAGTCATATAGATGTAGGTTTGTGTTGGGAACAGAAAATATGAAAAAAACCCATTTGAAAAGAAAGAAGGCGTGGAAGAAAAATAGGAAAAGCCCGCTGAAAAGAAAGAAGGCGGTGGCAAGAAATGATGAAAACTCATTTGAAAAGAAAGGAGGCGAGGAGAAGAGTGACAGAATGTTCCCAACAAGAGTGATGTGTGATGTCTAAGTGCTTTCATAAGATCAGTCTGTGTTTAGTGTCGGGCGAAGCCAACGTTGTTGCTCCGTGAGTTTAATCCACCTTGTCAATGCCAAGTGATCTTGATTCCCATGTGCCCTCGGGAGCACGCCCATGCCATACGATATCTCCGTCCCAAGTTCGACGACCTTGTGATTCCCATTTGCTATCTTTTGGCGCCAGAATGGCCAATTTACATTTCTACCCCCAACAAGTCAATATTTGAATTAAAACCCGTGCACACTTACGGTTTTATTTTCCTTTTTGTTTTACGGTAGCGGGCTACGCCCATGTTGTTTACGGGTCATACAGAGTGTCTGAGTCGTATTTCGTGCTCACCCGTCAAGGTTCGATTTCAAAATGCCAAAGATTTCAGAATTCCGAAATTTCGAAAACTTTTTGGGTCGACGACCCAGCATCCAAGTGATTCATTTCAAAATCAAAATTTGGGTCGATAGCCCAATTATTCAAAATTTTCAACATGTTCAAATTTCGGGTCGATGACCCAGTCTTTCAAACTCAAATTTCGGGTCGATGACCCAACATTCCAAGTGATGTCAAATTCAAAATTCGGGTCGATAACCCAATTATTCAAAATTTTCAAATTCAATTTTCGGGTCGATGACCCAATCTTTCAAATGATCCAACTTCAAGATCGATGATCCAAATGTGCTTATGTGATGATTATTGCTAGTACGTTTTTGTGTTTCAAATGTAGCAGGATATGCTTCAACTGGGGCTCTAAAGTCTTCGACTTTAGAGCCATTGCAAATCGGGGCTCTGGCCGTTGGCTTCGCAGAGACCATTATCAAGATGAAAAGGATGACATCCACTCAGAATTCAATTCAATACAAGAGTTTGAAATGGAAGAATTCCGTAGCTGAAAGCAAATGATGAAAGCGGCGGCAACCTCCTTGGAAAGTCCCGTCCCATTCGGACAAGTGCCAGCAGATGATAAGTTTTGGGCAAGTGTCAACAGATGATGAATTTTGGACAAATGCCAGAAGATGATAAACTTTGGGCATGTGTGTCTTGCCGAACTACGACGCGGGTTTGATTCCGTCAGAAACGGATACGTAGGCGCCTAAGGATAAGGCTCAATCCACCATATATGCAATTTGTGGGTCGACGACCAATGACGATAATTTGACACAACAGAAGCAAGAGTCAATCCTCAACGAAGTTTGGGTATGATCTCTTCTTATGGTCAAGTAGCTTATATACGCAAGTCTAATGGACTATAAACGACCGAAGAATCCTCGGGTCGAAAGGGACTGGGGTATACTTTGACTTTCGCCTTGTCCAAGCCTCAGTCAAAGTGGGGGCTCTGTAGATACCCGTATCCGTCGATATTGGAATTTATAGAGAACCCGACAAACACCCGATGATGATAGGACACATGTATTCTTTAGTTGTCATTGTCATTATTTGGGTTCGTTTTACGATGTAGAATGGGCGTCGTCGATGAAGTATTTTATTAATTTAAATGATATTTAAATTAATGTTTTTTTAGTGAGTTCATTTTATTAATTTAAATGATATTTAAATTAAAGTCTTTTTGAGGTGAATTCAATTTATTTTATTTTATTTTGAATTTATTTTCCCAAGTTTATTTTATTGAAAATAAAATAAATAATTGATTTTAAAAATCATTTTATGAGTATATTTGATTTGAAAAATCATTTATTAATTGAAAAAAAACCGATTTTAAAAAGCGAAGAAAACTCGTTTTAGAAGCATGTTTTTGAGCTCGATTTTAGCTCAGTTTTTGGGCCCGTTTTCTTTACGACTTGGCACGAATATCGAGTACACTAACCAACCTAGACCAATACCCATCCACCCTTGTTCGAACCCCCTATCCCCGGCCCAAAATTCCATCCCAAACCGTCCCCCAAACAAAGCCCGCAAACGAAGCAGCGACCCCATGTTTTGGCTCAATCCCGAGCCCAAAACCCGCTCCAAATACCACTAAAACCCGTACCCATTAACCCTAACCCATACCCTAGTATCCTACCCATATTATCCTAGCTTAATCACCAAGAAAACCCCTCTCAAACCCTCACAAAAGCTGCTGGACAGCAGCCATGCGTGATGAAGCCCGACTGCCTCTCCCCCCCTTTTACCCTACTTTAACTCCTTATAAATACGACCCCTTCACCATACATTCATTCCTCTAAGTTCTCCCTACATCCTACCATCACTCACAAGCTTTAAACCTCAGAAACAAACCCTAATTGCCTCTCAAAAACCCTCCACAAAACCGACATACAAACTGAAACTGTTTGTGTGTCCTCCTCGAAAAACAATTCGTTCCTCCCTCAAACCTCCATCAAAACTCGATTTTCTTGTTCCTAATTAACCACATAACATCCATCTACACATTAGACAAAGATTTACGAGCCAAATTGCCCTTGATAGTACACGAAATCCCTCGAAAAACAGAGTGTTATACACTCTGTTTTCGCGGTTTGTTCATGTCTGTCCAGTTCTGTTTGTGCTCGTTTTTCGTGCCCAATAACTCAAAACGAGCAGGGGTTGCTTTAAGATCTCTGTTCTCCTCTCTTTCTAGTTTTCAAAACATCTTTTAAATCGAATTTTCATCGTGAAACGAGGGAGAAATCGCTGTTTGAAAGTTGCTGTCCAGATTCGATAAAAACGCGTGTTTGCTTTGTTTCTTCGTCGACGACGGCCTCTCGAGATAAAATCTACCATCGATTACGACCCAAGACGGTGTCAACGATACATGTAGGTTGAGGGTGCATCAAATCCTCCTCTTTCTCCTTTTTTTATTTCGTTTTTATGTTTGTTTTTCTTATAGTTTGTTTTGTTTGTTTACCGCTTTTTATTTATCGTTTAAATTAACTATGAAACTAGTTTAGTCCGAGTATGAGTTAAAGTACCACCATGAACACCCGCGTTGACTTGAGATGGGAAAAGAAACCGCTACATCAGTCGGTCGTACACCCCCGTCTCATTTACATATCCTCGTGTTCAAGGTAGGGCATTAATAAGACAAATTTTAACTTCGTTCTTCGCTTTTGACATCTCCTCTTCTCTCGTGTGATTCGACCCATCTTAGGACTCGTCACATGTTAGTATGACCTCTGATTGTTAACATATAACTCATTTAGATGACATTAGATCGATTTGATAACCTAATTAGACACATTAGGGTACATCGACATAGCTTTAAAAACCGATTAACAATTCTGTAACTTAATTGAATTCATCTTCCCTTTCACTAATTTTCTCGCTAGCATGGAAGTGCGTGCTTAACACCTTTCCATTTGCACTCGTTGACGATTTAGAATTGCACCTAACCTAGTTCGTATTTATTTAATTCAATTTGTAATTAATTAACCTTTAATTTGTTTTATTTATTTCTAATTTTTTTAAAAGTCGTTTTAATCATCTTTTATGGTTCAAAATCTGTAAATTTAATTTAATGAATTTTTTCGTAATTTATTTTACTGATTTCGTAATTAAAACATAATTAACTTTGCTTTTCTACAAAAACCGTGCCTTGCACGGGTCTGTCTGACTTCTGATCCGTGCACTGCACGGGTCTGCCAGTTTTAGTTTCTTTTCTTCTTTTGTATCTTTAATTGTTTACTAATCCTATTTTAATAAATATGGATTGGTGAATAATTTTAATAAGTTGGGTTCAATTTAATTAATAAGTTGTACCTAATTTATTTCAAGCCTTTATACTTATTTATTTTAATTTAATTAGTTTAATTCTAATCTAATTTGTTTATTAACTAATAATTCGGCTAACATCTTTAATTAGTCTAACTTAGCTTTAGCTTTTTTTGTTTACATTTGTTTCGTTTATTAAGACTTAATAGTTTAAGTTGTATTTTGTTAGTTTGTATTGTAATCTGAGTCAAAGTAATTACGATAGTTGTTGTAATTAGATTGAGTTGTAATTTATTTCTCGTTGTGTCGGCATGAAATGCCTGGGTTGTAATAGGATAGATCCCCATGGCTCCCCCATTCCTCCTAAGCCGTGTTTGCGCATCTTTTATTTCAAATCAACCAACATGCTAAAACAACTTTGACAAAGTTAGTATTCATGCATTAAACGACATAGAAATTGTTGTCACATGTTAGGGTTTTAAAACGATGTTTTCATATCATATATCGTAGTAGCTATGACCTTGTTTGAAATCCGATACTTGACTTAGTAGAGGCCGTTATTGACGGGCGGGGTTAGGTGTCCTTATGGGCTTCCTAACACGTACCCTCACCCCTTACTCAAAATCTATGGTTTGTGGATCCGTCTAAATACCATTGGATTACGAGAGTCATTCAAATCGAGTGATATAGGGTACAAGTCTTTATCTTTAATCACTCGTAGTCGATTGGCTTTATGCTTTTCGATGAAAGGTGTAAAGTTGACTTGAACGGTTCCAAGTTCCCAAAAAACTTGGTGGCGACTCTAATATGTCTTAATTCGATTCGAAAGAACCTCGAGTCGATTATGCCTAGTGTGGATCCCGCGGACGCAGTTCCCGAGGGCCTTGTCCACATATTATAACTCACAAAATCATTTGTTCAATTTTAAGGAATTAATTAACTTGTATCGTCATACAATTAATTAATTAGTCAATTAAGAATGTTTCCCTAGTGGTATGACCTTAAGGGATCAACTGATCACCACCGTCGCACGATATTAATGTCAAACTTTAGTCAGCCAATCATTACCGATTAATGTGGATCAGTTGACAATAAAATGTTACATTCCCTTATGTATTCTTAATATGAGATTTAAACATGTGATCGCATTATTGTCGAGGACACATACTCCAACAGAACGACCCTGACCGGACCTGCTTTACAGTGGTACATCAACCTGCCAACTGGGAGGATCCACTCATTTGCCAACCTGATCAACAACTTCAACCAACAGTTTGCAAGCAGCAGGGAGTTGGAGAAGCGGTCTAGTCATCTTTACTGGATTACACAGAAGCCAGAGGAGACTCTCAGGATGTTCCTCGCCAGGTTCAACAAAAAGAAAGTGTCCATTCCCAGGTGTGACGTTGGACCAGCAGTAGAGGCATTCAGGCAGGGGTTATTACCTCATAGTGACCTGTATAACGAACTCCCTAAGTATCCATGCCATACCTTCGAAGATGTCCAGGCCAAGACTCTCGCATATATCAGGCTGGAAGAAGACAAGAGCTATAAAGTCGGATCATCCAGTGGACCAAAGGACAGTGAAAAGAGCAATAGGAAAAGCAACAAAGGAAACAATTAAAGACGTACTCCATATTCCACGCCAGAACATTCAGAAGTCAACCTCGCACATGAGTATCAAAGTAAGGCTAAAGTTTTCCCACCTATTTCTGAACATAACTTTAGTGTTGATATTGCAGGATTGATCCAGAGACTTGACAATATGGAATCAGTAGTCAGATGGCCTAAGAAGGCGGAAAATCCCAGCCCTAGGAGGGACAACTCCAAATGGTGCGAGTTCCACATGGACATTGGACATACGACGGATGATTGCTTTACCCTGAGGAAAGAAGTGGCCTACCTGTTGAAATCCGGATATCTAAAGGATCTGATTAGGGCGAAAGACAGAAATTTAGCCCAGGGCAAGGAGAACCAGGAACAAAAGCAGGACCGCAACCTTTCTCCACCACCACCAATCTATGAAGTGAAATTTATATCTGGTGGATCGGAAATTTGTGGCCTGACCAGTTCAGCAGCAAAGAAGATAGCCAGGACGGCAAGGACCACATCACCTTGCAAACCGAATCATGTCCCGACAATCAGTTTCAGCGATTGCGACCTGGTAGGGATTCCGGATGTTCATCATGATGGCCTGGTAATTTCTATGCAGATTGGAACCGCTACAGTAAGGAGGATCCTAGTAGATGGAGGAAGCTCGGTGAACCTAATCATGCTTGACGTACTGAAAGCAATGAATATTGGCGAAGATCAAATCACCAAAAAATCCAGCATTTTGGTAGGGTTCAGTGGAGAAACCAGAAGTACATTAGGAGAAATCCATCTTCTAACCTACGTTGAAGGAGTCTTATCCTATGAGAAATTTGGAGTCCTGGATTGCTTGTCACCCTACAACGCAATTTTGGGCAGACCTTGGATTCATAATGTCAAGGCTGTGCCATTAACCTATCACCAGTGTATCAAGGTACCAACGGATTAGGGCATAGTCACAATCAAAGGAGATCATAAGACAGCCCATGAATGCTATACAGCAGCCTTGAAACCTCCCAAGGCAGGTAGGTCCCTCGCATAGCAATTACCGTACCCTGTCAAGAGTACTTATGTAGCACCTCCCAGAATGGAAACAGATCAGGTAATCCTAGACCCTGAGTACCCTAACAGGTATGTTCTAGTAGGATCTGACGCCCTAGACTGTGTCACGCCAGAACTGGTAAAATTCCTTGAAAATAAATCATCTTAGTTTGCTCGGTCTCATTTTAATATGACTGAAACTAGTGCTGATATAATCACACACAAACTTAATATTGATTAATCTTTAAGCCTGTGCAACAGAAGAGATGAAAACTTACACCTGAAAGAAATGCAATAATCAACGAGGAAGTGGAAAAACTTCTGGATATGGGAATGATCAGGGAAGTAATGAACCCTGAGTGGCTGGCTAACGTGGTTGTTGTGCAGAAAAAGAATGGAAAATGGAGAGTTTTTGTAGATTACACTGACCTGAACAAAGCCTGCCCTAAGGATCCATTTCCCTTGCCGCATATTGATGCCATGGTAGACGCCACAGCAGCGCATGAAATACTGACATTCATGGATGCCTCTAAGTGGATTCAATCAAATAAAAATGCACCCTGTTGACCAGGAAAGTACTCCATTCATTACAGGACGAGGCATATACCGTTACACAACCATGGCTTTCGGTCTGAAGAATGCAGGGGCAACGTACCAGCGCCTGGTCAACATGATGTTCAAGGATCAAATAGGTGATATCATGGAAGTCTACATAGATGACATGGTATTAAAGTCCAAGAACGCAGAAGATTATGTGAAGCATTTGGAAGTACCATTCCAAATATTGGAAAAATATAACATGAAGCTCAACCCTGCAAAATGCCACTATGGAGTCTCTGCAAGTAAGTTTCTTGGTTATATGGTGACAAAAGGAGGCATAGAAGCCAGTCCGGAACAGATAAAAGCTATCGTGGAACTTCAGTCACCCAAGTCTGTCAAGGATATTCAGAAATTGACAGGCCGGGTAGCTTCCCTGAACTGATTCATATCAAGATCCTCTGAATGATGTAAAACATTTTACAACCTAGTCAGAAAAAATAAGCAGTTCCATTGGACAGATGATCATGAAGCAGCCTTTTAAGACTTAAAATCGTATCTATCATCTCCACCCTTACTGGCTAAACCAAAGAAGGTGGAACCTCTGTCAATATACTTATCCGCCACTGACACAGCAGTCAGCGCGGTCCTGGTAAAAGAACAGGAAGGCCAACAACATCATGTCTATTATGTAAGTAAAAGCCTGTTGGATGCTGAAATGAGGTATGGATTACTTGAAAAATATGTTTTAGCTCTAATTATGTCATGTGCCAAGTTACGTCCTTACTTTAAATGCCACCCCATCATAGTCAGAACCAACTTACCCATAAAATCCGTCCTACGCAAACCTGAATTGTCAGGTAGGATGGCCAAGTGGTCGGTTCAGCTTAATATAAATGATATTTCCTTTGAACCCAAGACAACGATTAAATCGCAGGCCTTAGTAGAGTTTGTGGCTGATTTCAGCCCTAACTTGGAACCTGACCTGAAAAATGAGGTTAATCAATTAGAAAATAAGACCCCAGACCAAGAATGGACTTTATTCATAGATGGTCCATCTAATGCCAGGGGGACAGGGTTAGGATTAGTGCTTAAATCGCCACAGGGGGACATGATAGCTCAGGCTATAAGCTGTGAGTTCAAAGCTACCAACAATGAAGCAGAATATGAAGCTCTGATAGCAGGCTTAAAGGTATGTCTAGACCTTTGATGTGACCAATATCTGAGCATATTTAGTCCCCGAATTAGGTTTGTTCCTATGCTTTTTAGTGCATAATTGGGTCATTTACTATCTTTAGTCCTTTGTTTGCATATTCTTTAAGGTTTTGTTTCCTTGATAGGAGAGGAGTGCAAACCTTGCATTTTAATGGCAAAATGGAGTTAAATTGATTGAATCTAATGACTAAGCATCAAAGTGAAGACAAGACTAGAAGGCCTTTGTAAATAATGGGCAATGATGAATACGATCCTTGCATCTCCGACAAAATCCTTGAGGATTGTTGGAAGAAGAAAAGAAGAAAAGAAGAAAAAGTTTGCTGAACTAGAATCCGGCCGTCGCTGCATCGGGACGCTGGTCCAACCTCCACAATCCGAGCGTCCCTCCAGCCAATCCGCTCGTCCAACATCTCCACAATCCGAGCGTCCAACACTCCAGTCCGCTCGTCCAACTCCCACAATCCGCTCGTCCTGACCCCTTGGCCGCTCGGATAGTCTTCTAGTACAGCACGCCTTCTCCTTGTTCTACTCGGGATGCGCATATTTCTGAAAGACTAGCAAAAAGGAGACTCGCATCTTTCCTCGAGAGGAGCATTTCCTCAACTTTTCTTAAGGGTCTTAATCGTCATTTAAGCCCTTAGTAACCCTAATTCTTGTACCTAATCTTTAGTATAAATACCCCATTGTACTACTTAGATTAAAAAAAACCCCTCTTATGGAGGCAAGCTCTCTTAATCAAGCTTTCTTAGATTAAATAAACTTTCCTTAGATTAGATTAGGAGTAGATTAGAATAGATTATCCTTTAATCTTTCCACAAAATTACACATTAATCTTTCCTTAATTATTGTTCAAGTTCATTATTATTGGGTAATTGAAGATTATTGGGTTATTATTGGAGAATTGACAACTCTTTATCAATCAATTTCTCTTCTTTTATTCTTTGCTTTATTATTTGGATCATCTCAAGCTTGGTATAATTCCTTTGCTCTTTACTCTTTATTGTTTATTTCCTCATTCTCTTATCATTTTTACACTTGGTGTGATGATTGACACCATTGATGACATGTTTACCATGATAATGAGTGAGTAGCCTTCTAGCTAGGATTAGTGGGTAATTAAGGGAAGTAAACATGGGGAATAATCATTCATAATCCAATATGTTTCCATAATTAATTTGCTTTCTTGTTGTGATGTCAACCTATGCACATGTTATATTTGATGAAATGCTAAGCCTATGAATCCTTGCATTTACAACCATCTCTTATCTACTCAACTTGACTTGTAAGATGTAAACCAACTCGAGTCTTGTTAGACCATGCATAGAAGTTGAATAGGAGGAAAGTAAGTCGAATTGTAGGTGGTTAACAATCTAATCGATTCGGCTCCGGGATCCAACTCTTCCTATGAACCATAAGACATAAACCAACTCGGTTCCTTTACAACATTAATTGCTTGCAACTTTGTGAACATGTTTGTCTGGTTAACTCCCATGAATCCCTTATGAACCCATGATATCCTAGCACTTTTCATCATTTGTTTACATCCTTCCTTTTATTGCTTGTTTTAATTTATTGCTTGCATTAGTCTAGACACAACTACAAACCCAAACAAATTGTGACGCTAGCATAAATTGAGATAGATAGACTTAGAACCCAAAGCACACCGTCCCATGGATCGACCTCGACTTAACCACTAACTAGTTGTTTTGTTGAGAATATAAATGTGTTTGATTGGATGTGTGACGACCAACTCTTGTCCCATCAAAATGGCGCCATTACCGGGGACGGTGTTATGTGATTAAGTTCTTACTTGATTGTCTATTTTTATTTGTGCTTTAATCTTGAGGAACTTGTTCCTCAAGGTTCGTTTTACCGTTTTCTTGTAGTTTCCTTGTTTGTAGTTGTATCTTTATCTTGGCTATAATGATGACCCAAGACTTGACATATGGAGTATGTGGTGGATCTTTTGAGTATGACTATGGGGATGGGGAGTTTGAGGATCAAGTCAATACAAACCTACCTTACTACTCATACAATGAAAATCCTAACTACTACCCCAACATTTCCCACCAAAATCACCACATCCATTATCCACAACAACCACCCACCCAAAACTCACTTTACAACTAAATCCAAATGCCGCAATATGAGCACTTTTAAACCCACTCACAACAAAAAGATGAGCCCAACTTTGACATTCAAGATATGATTTTCCAAATGATGGGAGATCAACAAAACTTCTTCAAACAAATGCTAGAGGAAAGCCAAAAGAGGGACAATGTTCTTCAAGGCATTGTCACCCAAGGTGAGGAATTGGAGATTCAAATTGCCCAAATGAAAGCAACCCAAACAAACACTCCCCACCAATCCTTGAGCATTGAACATGAATGTGAATTTGAGGCAATGACCTTTAATGAAGAAGATGTGAGGTGGGAAGAGCCAATATCCTTGAGCTCTTGTGAATATGAAAGTGTGGTATTTGATGAGGAAGATATGAGGTTAAGTAAGCCAAATACTCTTAGACTTTGTTAGTATGAGGGTGTGACTTTTGATGTGAACATTGAGATGGTGGAGGAAGAATTGTTGAGGAGTGAAGCCCCCCATTTATGTTTCATTTTAAGATAGTAATGATGACAAGACCATAAAAGAGGCTTATGAAGAATACGTGTCTTACAAGGACCTTTGGAATAGGGGAGAAGAATGGACTTGTGATATCACCTTGCTTGAGGAGCCTATCCTTGAGAAGTTTGAGGTATGCTTCCGTAAGGAAGATGAATGTCTCTTTCCTATTGACCATAAATACCTTTTAGCACCCACCATGGAGCCAATGATTGTTGGAGATGATATGGTGGACCTTGATCAAAAAGTCAAAGCATCATACAAAGGGTACTTGGTAGAAAAGCTCAAGAACAAACATGCAAATGAACTTGCTTGTGGAAATTTGGCACCCATAACATCAACCCCTAAGATATCCGGTCATCAATGTTATGAGAATTCTCCTTCTACTCTTGAAGGATTGATAAATTCAAATGCTATCATCATCACAAAAATTGAAGAAGAAGGTGGTAAGTGGAAGTCTCCGGACGAATATGAACCATACTTCACACCTTGTGTTGACAAGAATCATGGGCTTATTGGTTTAAAGCATTGGGAAAGCTCTAGTGCCAAGGACAAGGTGAAAGAAATGATATATGACAAACATCCTTGGCCAAATTTCATGTTCAAATGGAGCAACCCATACTTATGCTTATTTGGAGCTTGTTTACAAGATTTTGATCTTCTTCTAAGAGCCTTGAGCTCTATGCACAAAGCAAAAGAACTTCAACAATTCAACATAGTTTGGTGGA
Source organism: Silene latifolia (assembly GCF_048544455.1). NCBI lineage: Eukaryota > Viridiplantae > Streptophyta > Magnoliopsida > Caryophyllales > Caryophyllaceae > Silene > Silene latifolia. Next base: position 4,004,734 of record NW_027413609.1, read on the forward strand.
GTCCTACCTCAAACCACAATTTGTTCCTTTCCTTTCACTTTGCATTACATTTCCACTTGCATTTAGTTATTTACATATACATTTAGCTTGCATTTGTGAAATACTCCATATTACATTCACATTAGTTAGTTCATATAGTATAGCTTGCATTGTAATATATCTCACATGATTCATATAGATAATTGCATATAGATTAGAATTCATGCATAATTACTAATGGCCAAACCTATTCATTTCTACACTAGAAATAGTGTTTAAATCGGTTTGGGGAGGTTTGATCATAGGTGACCATAGTTTAGTAGAAATCATGCATCATATAATATAGTTTAGACTGCATTCATTTGTTATTTATGTCATATAGAATTGCATTTAGTTAGAGCATGCATTCATTCATATCATTGCATTTATTCAAAAATCCAAAAAACAAGTACTTTTTTTTCATTCCTACTCCTACATGTACATTGAGGACAATGTCCAAAATAAAGTGGGGGATGGGAATTTATATTCCAAAAATACAAAAAAAAAATTAATTTTTTTTTGAAAAATACAAAAATATGTCTTTTTATTTCATAAAATCAAAAACCATAAAAATTTGAAAAATTGAAAAAAATCAAAAACATGTTCATTCCTTTTTAGTGTAGAATTGTATATTTTATATACTTGTTTGTTTGTTTGTCCTTTTTCACATTGATCGACTACGCTACATCCGAGACATGAGGATATTGAAGACCGCATGGTATGATCTTTCCAATCTCCTTTTTCCTCTTTATGTTAATGACTATGTAGCTTTATTTTGATTGATACGGTATAAACAATGTGAAATTAGGATTGCATCTAGATTATTTGGCATACTAGTTGGTAGAAGCATATGCATTAGGATGTATATATGATAGTTGCATCATGGCATATAGTTGCATTTAGGAAAAATTTTGTGAAACCGTCTATTTGGGAAGCTTGACAAGTGTATATAAGGCCCTTGTAAATACTTTTTTCTTCTTGAGACTTTGCTTGTTCGAATACTTGTAAAACACCCTAGGATGTGTCATGCTAGTATCCTTTGACCCATGGATTAAGGCCTAGTCAAGAGTACCTTGTGGTGTGGTAACTCATTGGCTACCGTTTATTCCAAGGTGACCCTTGAAACCATGCAACCATCATCCATGCTCTACCACATTTTTGTCATCAAAGGGAATGGGCACAAAAATTGTTCAAATTTGAGTTCAAGTAATGAAAATAAAGTCAAAAAGTTTGCAATTGTATCAAAAGAAAAGAGGATTAACAAAAATGAAAACTCCTATGCTTCAAAAATAAGCACCCTCCCTACAAATGGGGTGACTTTGAAAATGTTCAAAAAGAAATGCAAAGAGAAGTTGAAATTGTCAAGTATTGAAATGCCAAACATCAAACAAATGGCAAAAAAAAGTGTTTCAAATGTTATATGCCACAAGAAATTGGGGGGAAAAACAACAACAAAGCAAACTCCCATATGAAACTCAAATACTATTGATCCCCTTTCCATCGTATCCACATTTGTGCATGGTAGAGAGGGGACGACTACTCTTGACGAAAGCATTTAACGATTGAGGAGAAAGGGGAATTCCGCGATCCTGCAATGTTTCTAACACCATAGGGCGTCTACTCTTGACGAAAGCATTTTAACGATTGAGGAGAAAGGTACCCTAGCTTGACACAACTTGGAGGTGATTTATTGGTATCCTTCTAGGCTTAGTAGTTTGAAGAAACCATTTCTATAATGGAGTGTGTACCCTTGAATTGCTTCCCTTTTAGATAATTACCGCCACTTAGATGAGGAAAGTGGATATTCTTTTGTAGATGCATCCATTACTTGATTTTGTGTGATTTAATGCTTGGATGTGTCGCCATTTTGGCAAGACCCACCTTGCCTTGCAAGAAGGCATCCTACCTCAAGGTTGTCTTGTTGTAAGTTGAAGGGGCGGAGTGAGACACGCTAATTAATTCATATCGGTTATATTAGTAGGATAGTTTAAATAAGGGTCCTAGTTTTTGTCACCTCTTTACTCGGGACGAGCAAAGGTTCGGTTTGGGGATATTTGATGTGACCAATATTTGAGCATATTTAGTCACCGAATTAGCCTCGTTTCAATGCTTTTTATTGCATAATTGGATCATTTACTATCTTTACTCCTTTGTTTGCATATTCTTTGAGGTTTTGTTTCCTTGATAGGAGAGGAGTGCAAACCTTGCATTTTAATGGCAAAATGGAGCCAAATTGATCGAATCTAATGACCAAGCATCAAAGTGCAGACAAGACTAGAAGGCCTTTGTAAATAATGGGCAATGATGAAGACGATCCTTGCATCTTCGACAAAATCATTGAGGATTGTTGGAAGAAGAAAAGAAGAAAAAGCTTGTTGAACTACAATACGGCCGTCGCAGCATCGGGACGCTCGTCAACCTCCACAATCCGAGTGTCCCTCCAGCCAATCCGCTCGTCCAACATCTCCGCAATCCGAGCGTCCAACACTCCAGTCCGCTCGTCCAACTCCCACAATCCACTCGTCCCAACCCCTTGCCGCTCGGATTGTTATCCAGTACAGCACGCTGTGGACATGGCCCACCTGCGAGCCCACTTCGATCCGTGGACGTACAGCGGTCTTTTGAAAGCCACGCTCGGCGGCGTAAAAATGCTTTCGACCGGATCGTTTTAGATCGGTCGGTTTCGTCTCGGTAAGGGTCTTGAAACGATTAGAGATGTTCGGAGTCGCCACCAAGCATTTGTGGGATGCCTAGAACCCGTTCGAAATCCACTTTATACCTCGGTCAAATCGAAGCACAAAGCAGTGTTTGACATAGGTACTAAAGATAAGGAAATCGTCCCTCTTTAGCATCCTATCTCTAGAATGACTCTTGTACGCCCTGGATAAGGTCGTCCACTTTCCAAATTTTCTGAGTAAGAGGTGAAGGTATGTATTGGTAAGCCCTTTAATCAGACACCCAATCCCGCCCGCGTTAGCGGCCTCTACTGATCGATCTTGGTTGGTTGATTGCAAAAGTTGATAAAACGGTTTAAATGCATGAATGCGCATCCAATAATTTAAACCTAACATGTGAGAGCTTTCTAAGTCGGTTGATTTAATCCAAATATCAAGTATAAGATGTCAAGTTGGATTAATGATGGATTTGCATGCAAGACAGAAATTAAACATCCATTTACCGTATTAGGTTTAGGGCGCATAACATGATCCATTTGTCTTAGTAAGGCATTTTGCAAATATGATTTTGAATAGTCATCTGATCCGTCCTATATCCGGGCTAACCGGAGTCGGGATCGTCCTAGACTAATGCTAGAAGGGAACAGACCCTGTATCAGGTGGATATATGAGGCGCGAGGCAGCCGACGATACAAAGCGCCTCCCTCTGGTTTTGAAAATGAGAAATGGAGGGCCTGTTTAGGCGCGGGTTAGCCCACGGTTTATGTGCCGTGTTCTGACCTTTTAGAAAACGTTATAAAACTCGTTGAAAATGGGTGTTTGAACCTGGTTTGATTTGAAGGGGTCGTTTAGGCCGCATTTGTTGATTTGAAGAACTAGACTCGAATAATCATCATTATTTGGATAATATTCGGTGTCGGGTTCGATTTGACAAACTTGACATGAATAGTTTTGAAAGTAATTATAGACTAATTGTTTTAAGTCCATTTGAGTGTTATTAGTCGATACTCATCATTGTACTCGGGTTAAAATCCGGCATGGTATGTAGAACCAAGGATGACTTTGTGTTGGGGACTAATATGTTTGTTTGAAAAATGTAAAGAAATGAAATAAAAGGTTTTAATATACCTTTTAGATGTCATTAACCAAATATTATCACCGAAACACGGATTTAACCGTCATGGTATGAGGAACCAAGGGTGAAAAATATTTTATGGTTAAAACAAATAACATAAAAATAAAAAGGGTTCGAAAGTATTTGGAATGGTAAAAACCGATTACATATATGAAAATGAATTTAAGGGAAATGACGAGAACAATCACGGTTGATCTCTGGTCTGAACACCCCATTTAGGCGCGGGTAAGTTGGCGACCTAAGGGGCTTCTGCCTCAGACCAAAAATCAGTTTTGGCTCGTTTATTCCATGTTTTGGTTCATGTTATGCACGTTTTAGCATGTTATAGTCATGAAACAAATGAAAACATAATAAAAGAGGATTTTTACACCTTCATACTTACATGTTTGGTTATGGCGAGTGACCGACTTAAGTGTAACAACTCGTTTGATCGGAAAAAACTCGGTTTAAAACTGTTTTCGTAAGTAAAAAGAGTGTTTTTAATGTTAGTGATGGTGTGGTGGTCGAAGTGGTCGGTCAAGTGATTTAATGCACGATGACGGTACCAAACAATGTGTAAGGCTCGTGTTTACGATCGGTAGGTCGTAAATACGCGTCGGGTTGTGACTTAAGAAGTCGAATCGAGAATTTTAAGGGAGAAAAGAGGGGTCGGACACTCGCGTAAGTCTCAAATGGGTGGCATTTGAGGGGTATTTATAGGAGAATGAGTGGTTGTGTGAGTTTTGAGCGACGTGGCCACCTGGGCTGCTCAAAGAGGCGCGAGCCACGTCGCTGGTCTTCGAGTTGTGTTGTCACTTTCACAACAAACGCAATCATGATTTGTTCCATCCTAGGTTTTGTAGTCACATGTTTGGTACTTGACCAACATGAATCTGGGAAAACTTAAGGTAGAAGGTTTAAAATGTTTTGTTTTTGGTGGTTGACTCGGTATGACTCGTTGTTGGAGTCGGGATTTGAATTTTTGAGTCGGTTTTTGGTCCGGTGTCGGTTTTGACTCTAGTTAGTGTCATTGCGACCTCGTCGTCGTGCAATAAACACTCTAGGTATTTTTGAAATATTTTGAAATATTTTATTTTCGAAACCGTTTTATGTTTCCGACGTAAAGTTGTACACAAACTGTAGTCCGATAATCATCGGGTGTTTGTTGGAGTCTCAGCAAATACTGAATATCTACAGAGCCCCCACTTTGACTGAGGCTTGGACAGGGCGAAAGTCAAAGTACAGCCCCCAGGTCAATCGAAGATTACAACCTGGAGACCCAACCGACGTCGAGGCGGCTCGAAAGGATTCGGGCCAAGAACCTCCCTACAGGAAAGGCGACGTCAAGGTGACTTGAGGGTACGAGCCAAGGACCTCTCATTGGGAACAGTTTAGTGTCTGTCGATTGTCCGTGCGGGTAGTTTAAAGTCCATTTGACTGCGTACAAAGGCTCGCCAGCCATAGGAAGGATTCATACTCGAGGCATCTTCGGATATGTCCTTGCACGTTTGCGGATAAAGGCTCGCCAGCCATGATAAGGAAATGTACCCGAGGCATCTTCGGGATGTGTCCTTGAAAGGTTGCGGACATAGGCTCGCCAGCCATGGTAAGGAAATGTACCCGAGGCATCTTCGGGATGTGTCCTTGAAAGGTTGCGGACAAAGGCTCGCCGGCCATGGTAAGGAATTGTACCTGAGGCATCTTCGGGATGTGTCCTTGAAAGGTTGCGGACAAAGGCTCGCCAGCCATGGTAATGAAATGTACCCGATGCATCTTCAGGATGTGTCCTTGAAAGGTTGCGGACAAAGGCTCGCCAGCCATGGTAAGGAAATGTACCCGAGGCATCTTCGGAATGGGTCCTTGAAGGGTTGCGGACAAAGGCTCGCCAGCCATGGTAAGGAAATGTACCCGAGGCATCTTCGGGATGTGTCCTTGAAAGGTTGCGGACAAAGGCTCGTCAGCCATGGTTAGGAAATGTACCCGAGACATCTTCGGGATGTGTCCTTGAAAGGTTGCGGACAAAGGCTCGCCAGCCATGGTAAGGAAATGTACTCGAGGCATCTTCGGGATGTGTCCTTGAAAGGTTGCGGAAAAAGGCTCGTCAGCCATGAGGCGGTCGATTAATGGACCGTGAGAATAGCCGCGTCAAAATGGCTTGTTTGAAGGCAGCAAACTCGCGATGTCGTTGTGGAAATAGTGACTTTGAATTTTTACTATCACTGTTTTTGAAATGAGCGGGTTCCACGAGGAAGCTCCCTGCTGGTACTTGAAGGAATAGTGAATTGGGAATCTTCACCCTTCGTCGTTCTTTTTTGAATTTGGAGTGGCGGTTTCGATCGCCGTTCGTTTGAATTTTGAAGGGAAATAGCAAATTTTAAGTCTGCTATTACGTTTGAAGTGACGGTTTATGTGCCGCCGTTGACATTTGACGGAAATAGTAAATTTGGAATCTTCACTATTAATTGAAATGACGGTTTATGTGCCGCCGTTGACATTTGAAAGAAATAGTGAATTTGGAATCTTCACTATTAATCGAAGTGACGGTTTATGTGCTGCCGTTGGCATGTGTGGTGAAAATAGTGGAGTTCAATTTCCAGCTATTATTTTGAAAATGACGGTTTTAATTGCCGTTGCTTGAAAATTTGAAGAAATAGCGAATTTTGAATTTTCACTATTATTTTTGAAATTTTTGAAGGAAAATAGTGAATGTCGATTTCACCATTATTTCTGAAATTGGCGGTTTTGATCGCCGATTGCTTGAAATTTTCGAAAATAGCGAATTTAAATTTTCACTATTTGTTTTTGTTTTTGAGAAAATGACGACCTTTAATATCGTCAATGAAAATCCGAATTTTGTTATATGGAAATTGGGCCAAAGCCCAAAATTCGCTGAAAGAGTAAGGGACGCCTGATTGAGGCGCGAGCCACCTGGCGAACCAAAGGGGCTTCCCTTTTTTCTGTAAAAAGACGCGAGGTTGGACTGCATCTCATTCACCATTTCGTCTTCTTTATTTTTCGACAAAACAAGCCAAAATCGCCATTGTTGGACCTTCTAGCTCGCTTGAATTCGTGCCATCATCAACAATGTCATCTCAAGGTATGTATTTCCTCTTGAATCCATTTAAATTTGTTGATCTTTAGCTTGATTGAATTAGGGCAGAATTTTACCCTAGGAAAATCGAATTGGGCGTTTTTGATTGAGCCCATTTCGAGTGAAATTGATGCTTGCATTACGTTAGAAACCTGTTTAGGAGTATAGGGGTGCTTTTAGTTTGCATTTTGGTTCCCGTTCCTGCTCCCTATGCTCGAAAAACGTGAGTGAAGTGAGACACCGTCTCATTTCGCAATGCCAAGTTTATTTGCTTGAGTAGTGGGTCCCACTAGGTTGCATTGTAGTTGGGAAAACCCGTATTCGCCATTATGGACCTTCGTTGGGTATTGTGGGCAAAATTGGATTTTTGCCTTTTGTGACGGTCTTATGTCTGACAAAATAAGTGTTTGTTTGGGCTTCAATTGAGTCAGTTTGCCTTGAAATGGACCTTATTGGTAATTTAGGTCACCTTGAGGCGTGATAAAATCACGTCTACCTTTTGCAGTCGTTCTTGAATTTTTGACCGGTTTGGGCTCAAATTAGCGTATGAATTGCCTTTTTGAGCCGTAGAAAAATACCCAATTGTGTCGGGAATGTATTTTGGGTTGTTGGCGGACCGTGTAGGGCTCTCGAAATGCCGTTTTTGTGGTTTTGACTCGTCTTTTGCTTGAAAAGATGGGCGAGTCGTTCGGTTTTTTGTTTTTGTTTTGAATTGTTTTGTTTGGTTGTATTTTGGGCGGGATTGCCCTTGTTTTTTATTGCAGGTTGTGTTTTTTGGACTTTTCCATTTCATGCCGTCGTAATGCCGAAATTTCGGCTGACGTTTTTTTTTGTTTGTTCTTTTGATCACAGGGTATCGTTTGGGACCTATGGGGTCCGTTGTTGAGGTTTTGGAGGAGGAATACGATCTTGGAGGGGGAGAGACGGCTATTTTTTGTAACAAGCTTGGTTGTGTTTCTGCCTGGCGGCCTTTGCCCGGCCAATGATCGGGTACCGATCGTTGGTCGTTGCCTGCGGAGGTCCGGACGTTCGATAAGTGGGGTTCAGTACGAGTATGTTATCCCACGTTGCCGCTTTTGATCGCTGTTGAATTCAGCTGAGTGGGGTTCAACATCGGGGATGCATCCGTTTTCCTGATCCCTCTTCACCGTCGAATTCTGACGATTGGAGGCCAACGTCGGGGTAGTGCGCTGAGCTACGAGCCTCGGTTATCGCATCGTCCAAAACCTGCCAGGCACCATTTTTCTTTTTGTCGTGGAGCAGGAAAGAGGTGTTACCGTCATGGTAACCACCTCTGCTTCCGTTGTTGCTCCTCTGTTCCCTATGTTTCTCCCTTTCTTTTCTGATTGGAAGGGTAGGGAGTGCTTAGTTCGGTAGGTGGCAGATAGCCCCCAGTTCGTTGTCTTAGGCCAGTTTCTGTATGATAGACGGTTGTTTTAGGCCAGTGTCAGTATGATAGATGTCTGTATTGGATCCTGTTTGTACATATTTACATTTTGCGTGAGGCGGTTTGTATATATGTGTTTTTGGATTGTGGTTTATTTTTGGCTTTCTGTTGTTGTGTTTCGGAGGAGCGCTGTCAGCTGACGATTCTCCTTTTGCTTCGCACTAGTTCTTGCATCGTTAGCGTAGAAAACAGGCGACAGATAGCACATTTGTATAAACGCAAACACGTAAAAGCATTTGATTGAAAACAAAATTAACCAAGATGACATGAAGTTAAAATTGAGTTTTGAAATGAATTTTGAAAATTCCGTGACAAATCGTCACCTTCGGAATTCAAAAGGAATTGATTTGAAAATTTGAGCAATTAACTCGTGTCGTGAACTAAATTGCGTCGAAATTATTGAAATTGACTTGAAAAATTCAAACTCAAACCGTCAGGAAAGAATTTTAGAAAAGGATTTTTGCGAGTATATTTGATGAAAATTGATGTCGCGTTATCAATTTTCGATTTTGATTTTTGATGGAAAATTGCGAAAAAGCCAAAAATTTTCGGAATTTCGACTGACATGGAAATGATCCATCGCGGATCGGGGCGACTAGGAATTTCGACTGACATGGAAACGATCCATCGCGGATCGAGGCGACTAGCCCTTCCCCCCTTAAAAAAAGAAAGAGATAAAAATCCGTATGTTTAAAGCTGCGTCATGGAAACCGTGTCGAATTTCATAAAACGCGAAAACAAGGAAATGTGAGTGTGAGGAAACACAAAATGTCCTAGGATCATCCCGAAGAGGCGCGAGCTTCCTGGCGGGAGGTTTGAGGTGTCAGGAGAAAGCACAAGTTGAAAGAGAAAAGTCAACAGCGGGAATCCTGGGGAAGGCCTAAAGAGGCGCGAGCACCCTGTCGATGGAAGCCGGCTCTCCCCTTTTTCTGAAAAATGCGATGATCATTTTGTATAAATAGGGACGTTTTCGCTTCATTGTTTCATCATCAGAAACACAAAAACATCTCTACAAAACCTCTTCTTCTTCCACAAAAATATTTCATGGATGCTTTTGAGAACGCATTGCGACAATGGTGCCGGGATTTGTCGCCTCCCTAAAAGTATCAACTCGTTTGCAAGGGAGTTGGACAATTGTTGGTGTTTCGTCAAGTCAAGGTGCAACCTTCATTTATTGAAGCATGTTCTCGGTTTTGGGATTCGAAACATCATGTTTTCGTTTTCCCGAAAGGTGAGCTTTGTCCTCTTGCCAAAGAAGTTGGAGCCATTGGTGGGTGGCCGGGTTGTGTTCCGGTGCTTCCTCCGACTCGGTTGTGCTACAAGGAGAAATTTCATTCCATGTTGGGCTTATCAACAAGACAAATCAACTTTCTTCTTGCTCCACATGGTGTGGATATGTTGGCTCTTATCAACATCTTTTCAAACCGATTAGATGCTAATGTCTCGGAGGTGGCTAGGAGAAGGGCTCTTGCATTTTGCCTTTTCCATGTGTATCTCTTTGTTGATGTTTTGAAGAAGGAGGGGCCAAGATGCCATGGTAGCATGACCCTTATTCATGTGATTGAGCAAATGGAGCATGGTAGAGATCCATCATGGTTGGTGCTTGGAGAGATTATCCAAGCTTTGGACAAGGAAGGTTCTTGTGGAGAATCTCCCTCTTTCGGATCCCTAAGGATCCTCCAAGTGTGGCTATTGGAGAGGCTAAGGTATGTAGAGCCTCTGGTTGATTCTTCTTCTTATTCCTTCCGTCACCTTACCATGAGGAAGAAGTTGTACCCGGATAGTTTCGCTTCCACCGAGGCCTATTGGGCCGCAAGATTGGCGGAGGAGGGTGGTCCTCATATCCGTTGGGTCGTGCCGTGGTGGCACTTGAGGTCCTTCACGGGGTTGCCCGCTTCGGGTGCTAGTCCTCGTTCTTTGATTGTGGTGGGTTTGAAGGTTGTTTCCTTCATTTATCCCGAAAGGCTCATGAGGCAAATGGGGTGTCAACAAAAGGTGCCCGCCCAAGATACTCTTGTCCAAGAGAATATTTTCCGGCACTCCGAGCTTGTGGAGGTCTTCGAAAGGTGGTGGGCCACTCGGCCGCTTTAGGAGGTGCCAAACCCCGTTGCCACGACATGGGTGACTCCCGCTTATGTCAAGTGGTCACGTGCAACGTCCTTGGAAGAGAGATCCAAATTCCGTAAGGACGAGGTTGTCGACTTGAAGTATCGAGAGGTTGGCAAGGCCTACCGTGCCTTCTTTGAGGAGTATGTTGATAGAGCTACCCCCAATGTGATGAGACCACCGAAGAGGAGGAGTTCCGGCCCCAAGAATATGGTGGGCCATCCATTGGCTCGTCTTGGGTCGAATATGGGGTCTTGTGCTAGACCGGAGGCCGTCGCCGTCTTAGATCCGTTGAGGATCTGTTCTGAGGAGGAAATCCATGTTAGGCGGGCCAACAAGATGAGCAAGAGGATGATGTACCCCGAAGGAAAAGGCAAGGGTAGAATGGAAGAGTGAAGACCTCCATTACCCGTTTAATTATTATTTTGTATTATTGTTGTGAGTTTTTATTATGTTGTACTAGCTAGTTATTGTGTGTTTTGTGCTAGTTTTATTATGTGAGGTGTTTTAGTTGACACCTTAGCTTTGACAAGTTGTAGACTCCTCGAGTTCTATTTGTTAAAATTGCAATCCCTCCCATTATAAATTAAATAAGAGGATTGCTCATGTCGAAAATTGTGAACGCTTGTTTCTTCCATCCATTTTGTGAAGGCAATTCAATTTGAATCGTCCTAAACATTTGCACTTGGGAAAGTGGAATTTTGTGGGAAGGGAGAAAGGCTTATTTTTTGTATTTTTGTGGGAAAGGGAATGGTTTTCCCATTTCTCTTTTTTTGATGGGGATGTTTTTTGTACGTGGGGATTTTTTGTATGGGGATGGTTGTTTTTTTTATTGCGGGGATGGTTGTATCCTTTTTCTGTAAGAAGGACTGCCTACGTATTCACCTGGAGAGGTAAAATCAAACCATGATCGTAGTTCGAAATGTTTTGTGAATTTTGATTGGGTTTTGTGGTTGTATCCCTCAAGCATAAGAGGGACTGCCTACGTATCCACCTGAAGAGGTGATATCAAACCATGCTCGTAGTTCAGGGGGTTTGTTTTAGTGCAAATGGATGTTGCCTTTGATGGATCAAAGGACATTCGAAACGGGCAAGGTGCCGCAGCTTAGACTCGATAAAACATGTAATTTCAAATCAGAACACGTTGAGGAACTTGACTTGAAAAGGGTTGAGGTCGTTGCTAGTTGTAGACTAGGCTAGGTCGTTTGTTGCTATGGTTCAAGGGTACTATTTCTTGAGTTGGTCTAGGTTGGTCGGTTTGGTAAAGTCCTCCCCATCTAAGTCACTCAGTCTCACTGCGCCCCCCGAAAGTATTTTCTTGACCAGGTAAGGCCCGGCCAATTGGGTTTGAATTTCCCCCTCGGATCGACGGGTAATGGTGCTCGAACTGACTTGAGGACCAAGTCGCCCTCCTGGATGTTTCTGGGTTTAACTTTCTTGTTGAATGCCCGTTGTATACGTCGTTGGTATAGCTGGTTGTTGTGCAAGGCGTTGAGTCGCCGTTCGTCTAGAAGGGTGAGTTGTTCGTGCCTTCGACGGGTCCATTCCGCTTCAGGGACTTGACTCTCTAGTAGAATGCGTAGAGAAGGGACCTCTAACTCTACCGGTTGAACCGCATCCATACCATATGCTAGGTAGAATGGTGTGGCTCCTGTCGGTGTTCGAATGGAGGTTCGGTATCCCGAGAGTGCGAATGGGAGTTTGCTCGGCCTATCGCGATAGTTGTCTTGCATTTTCTTAATAATGGTGACAAGAGTTTTGTTCGCTGCCTCCACCGCTCCGTTGGTTTGGGGACGGTAGGGGGATGATCGATGTCGTTTGATTTTCTATTTGTCGAGCAAAGCTTGAGTTTTCGCCCGGAAGTAAGAGCCTTGATCGCTGATGATTTCATGGGGTACCCCATATCGGCAGATGATGTTGTTTTGAATTAACTTGGCCACTTGTTTGGCAGTCAAGACTGCATATGACTCTGCTTCCACCCATTTGGTGAAATAGTCGATGGCGACGAGGACGAAGCAATGCCCCTTGGTCCCTACCGGGTTGACTTTCCCGATGATGTCGATGCCCCAGTTTGAGAAAGGCCAGGGCGATGTCATGGTGTATAAAAGGGATGGTGGTATGTGTTGTGTGTTGGCGAATATTTGGAAATTGTGGCAATGTTTGACGTAGTTACGACAATCAGCTTCCATGGTGGTCCAGTAGTAACCTAGCCGCATGATTTTCCGCGTAAGCATCATTGCACTCATGTGAGGGCCACATTCTCCGTCGTGAACCTCTCCCATGACTTTTTTGGCTTTGTGATGGTCAATGCAAAGGAGGAGAATTCCTTGGGGTGTTCTTTTGTATAGTTGGTTTTGGTTTATCACGAATTTTGATGCAAGCAAACGGATGGCTCTTTGTCCTCTTTGATCAGAGTTGGGAGGGAATTCGTTTTTGGTTTTGTAATTGAGGATGGCTTGGTACCAAGGTTCATCATGGCTTTCCTCGTCGTTGATAATGGCACAAATGTGAGCTGGCTCGCTCCTTCTCTCGACACATAGGGGCATTGATGTCATATCGTCAGGTATGTTGACGAGCGCGGCAAGTTTTGCCAGGGCATCAGCAAATTGATTTTCCTCTCGCGGCAAGTGAAAATAGTCGATTTGGTCGAAAAATTCGGCCTCTTGATTGATCTTTGCTCGGTAGGGAGCTAAGCTGTTGGACCGGATTTTCCATGATTCAAATACCTGATTGATGATGAGTGAGGAATCGCCGTGGACCCTCAATCTCTTGATGCCAAGTGTGATGGCTGCTTGTAGGTCGATGAGGCATGCTTCATATTCAGCGGCATTGTTGGTGACGGCAAAGTCCAGCTTGATCGAGATCGGAACATGTTCTCCCTCTGGTGAAATTTGAATGATTCCTACCCCAAAGCGTCTCAGGTTAGATGCACCATCGAAGTATAGGTCCCATGCGTCAGAGTCGGCACAAAGGATGTCTTCGTCAGGAAGTGACCATGTGTCCGTCGTTGGATCCTCGTTTACGGGATTTTCTGCTAGGAAATCGGCAACTGCTCTTCCCTTGATAACCTTGAGGGGTACAAAGTTGAGATCAAACTCGGACAGCATGAGTGTCCACCTAGACAACCTTCCATTTAGTACGGGTTTTTCGAAGATGTATTTAACCGGGTCCATTTTGGAGTAGATGTGGACCGTGTAGCTTAGCATGTAAAGCCGCAGCTTCTTAGTTGACCATACTAGGGCAAGGCATGTCTTTTCCAGTTGGGTATACCTCGTCTCGTACTCAATGAACTTTTTGCTGATGTAGTAGATGGCTCGTTCTTCGTTGCCAACTGTTTGTGCTAACATTGCTCCCATGGCTGTGTTGGTAACAGTCAGGTATAGGGATAGAGGAATCCCTGGTTGAGGTGGCATGAGGACAGGAGGTTTGGATAGGATTTCATTTATCCTGTCGAAGGCCTTCTGAGAGTCGTCGTCCCAATCGGTGTGATCGGTGGTACGAAGATTTTTAATATTGGTTCACAAATCATAGCGAGCTTGGCAATGAAGCGGCTGATGTATTGGACCTGACCGAGAAATCCCCGAATCTCGTTCTCGTTCCTAGGCCGAGGCATTTGTTGAAGGGCTTTGATTTTGGTTGGATCAATCTCAATGCCTCTTTTGATAACGACATGTCCTAAAAGTTTTCCGGAGGTAACCCCGAATGCACACTTCTGAGGATTTAGTCTCATGTTGTATTTCCGCAGACGAGTGAAGAATTTCCGGAGGGCACTGATGTGGCCGTCCCGTTGTTTTGATTTGACAATCATGTCATCGACATATACCTCTACCTCCTTGTGCATCATATCATGTAGGAGATTGGTAGCGGTTCTTTGATAGGTTGCTCTGGCGTTGATGAGGCCGAAAGGCATGACCGTGTAGCAATATGTACCCCACTGCGTAGTGAACGCAGTCTTGTGCATGTCTTCCTCAGCCATTTTAATCTGGTTGTACCCAGCATACCCGTCCATGAATGATAGGAGAGCATGCTCGGCAGTATTGTCCACCAGAATGTCAACATGCGGCAAAGGGAAGTCGTCCTTAGGACTCACCTTGTTCAGATCCCTGAAGTCGACGCAAACCCGAATTCTTCCGTCTTTCTTTGGTATGGGAAAAATTTTGGCCACCCAGTCAGAGTATTCAGACACTTTGATGAAGCCAACCTTGAATTGTTTATCAACTTCTTCCTTGATTTTCAGGGCGCATCTGGCGTAGCTTCTGCTTCACAGGTTTAGCCCCGGGTTTAATGGGTATCCGGTGCTCTGCAATTTCTCTGTCAATCCCAGGCATGTCTCTGTACGACCAGGCAAACACGTCCTTGTTGTAATACCCGCCCTTTTAGGGAACCTTTGACCAGCGTTGACTGACCTTGGGAGCGGGAATAGTTCTTAGAAGTGCGTGCAAAAGCTATCATGGGTTACGAGTTATGAGTGGTACTCGATAGAGTAGAGGCTACTCGATCGATTAGCGTGGTTACTCGATCGAGTAGGGTGTCACTTGATCGAGTATGTGTGGTATTCGATCGAGTATCGGGTTTTCAGCGAGGGTTTTTAATCGCGTTTTGTTAAATCCGCAAATCATTTCCGCCTAATTCCTTCTATCCTCTAGTCACCCCTTTCCCTTCCCTTCACCATAAAACCTCCATGAAAGCCTTTTGAAGGTCCTTGTGCCTTAAGAGAGCATAGCTTGAGTCGGGTAGCGGTCTTTTGCCGGGTTTCTCCTTGTAGGTATGTTGTCATCATCATCCGTATACTTGTCTTTACAATTAGGGTTTGCTTGATAGTAATAGATGATTGTGTTGTGGTTATAGGCTTTGCTTGATTGCTGGATATGTCGTATGTTGGCGTGGATTGGTTGCAGTTGCTTAAAGGTAGGTTCGCCTACTCAGTTTCTGTAGATAGTCTAGTGTGTCGATTGTTGTGTCGTTGTTGTTCTATTGCGATTGTGTTGTGTGGCAGCGTATATACGGTTGTGATTGTGATTGCTTGTCTCTGGTTCTCGAGATGCGTTCTCGGTTGAGTGGAGTCACTTGCGGGAGTGGCTTCACGCCCTAGTTTCGCCCTTCGTGGAACCCGCCACGGAAGGGGATGTGCACATTAATGGGACAGGGTTATCGCTCGGTATGATGAGCGGGGATTTGGTGGGTACGGCTGCGGTCCCCCACTGGCAGGGCTGGTCCAGTGGACTGTTGGTGACGGAGATTGACTGAGTGGGTTTGATTGTGTGTGGCTGATTGTGTTGCATTGTATTTTTAGATGTTGTTGGCATTGTTGTGTCTTATCTCAGTACTGACCTTGTGTGGTTGTCTTGTTGTTTTATGTGTCTGCCGTGATCCCTTATGGTGAGCAGTCTGTCTTAACAGGTGTTGATGTCGTTGATAGCTGGTTTCCGGGCAGGGATGAGTCTTCACGAGATTTGATAGCATTAGTGGATAGTCATTGAGTTGTATCTTTTATATCGTCAGTTGGTTTAAATCACTTGTAATATAACAGAATAGTTCTTTTATCGACATTTGATTATTACTGTCCTCGGGCAACCGAGATGGTAGTGCCCTTATATGCTACGGAAGGCCTAGTTAAGTCTCCTCTGAATATGGGGGTGTTACAAAGCGGTATCAGAGCGACGATTTTGGAACCTGTAACAAATGAAAATAATGAACGTAGTGAGTCTAATAAAATGAACCTGGTGTATGTATAATGGGAGCCCCGCTGATGCTAGATTTTGGGTGAGTATGCGCCCTCATTTCAAAATCTTGGCCCCATGATACTTAAGCCAGTCACGGGGTATGGGAATGTGGAGTCCGTGTGTATATATGTGATGTGTATGTTAGTTGTGTCAGTATTATTTGAGGTTGAGTCTTTGCTAACGCGGAGGTGGGTGTAGTAGTTGCGTTTGGATGGTGCTTAGTGAAGCATTGGCATGGTTAGTGAGCTTATACGATGATTATGAGAAACGTGACAAAAGTTTATTTGATAGAAATGCGTGAAAATGTGGAAATGTATGCCATAATATGAAGGTGATCATGTTAGCATTTACTTCAGGTTGTTAATAACGGTAATTATGTACGAGTTTATAAACCCTACCGTAATTACAATGATGATAGTTATAGAATTGTTGAGTTATAATATGAGACATAGCATATAGTAATGCGTATATGCCTTGTTTATTGGTTGAAATTTTCCGCTGCGTGACAATCGATTCATGTATGATGATTTACTTATGATTGGATTTGGAATATGATAGATTAATTTGTTATGTAGAGTATACATTATATTTTTATGACATATGAAAGAATGAATTAATGTTAATTATATGTTTCATGTTGATATGAACCCGAGTTTAGTAGTAATGTGGTAAGACAAAGTTAAGTATGGTATGATGACGTGATTATGCTTGTGAATGGCTTGGTAGCAGGTGAACCGAGTTGGGTAATTTGTTGTAGCATAGTATGACATAAGCCTTGATTGTTGAGACGATATGGTATGCTTGAGTGATAATGGAAATACGTGAAGGAGTGTGATAATTAGTGCCGAATTCCGAACTTAGTTTGGAATCGACACGCGTTATTGTTTTTGCAGGAATCTTCGATCTACTTCGTAGTTTTGACCATGTACTTGACCATACTTGACCGAGTGCGAGTGCTTACTAGACTGAGTAGACCTCACTCGATCTCGTTAGGAAGCTATGGCATCGGGAGGTGGAAATTTTCTGCAGATACTCGGCGAAATAGCGCCTACTCGATCGAGTAGAGGGCACTCGATCGAGTACCCTAGACACTCGATCGAGTAGTCGACAGTGCAGAAGTTCTTACGGGTTTCATAAAACCCTCACTTTTCTCATTCCTTTTATTCCATCTCCTTTATTTCGAAACCCTAACCTAAATTCATCTCAAAAGCGCTTCTCATCTTGTGTTGGTAGTGATTCTTGGGGTTGTTTTTGCTTGTTTATTTTCGTTCTTTTATTCTCCTACATAATCAAGGTATGATCTTTCCTCTATTTACATGTTCTATTGCCTTAAATTTGTTGGAATGAAGGTGTAATCTAAAAATTTTCGATTTATAGGGGGAAAATTATTGCTTTTAATTGTGGTAATATGACTCACATGCCTTCTTTCCTTGATTGTTGGTGATTAATTGCTGTAATATAGAGTAGAAATTGTAATTTGGGGGCCGAAATTTCTAGGGTTATGAAATCAAAAAAATTATTTTGATTGTGTTACATTGATTAGATGATGGAATTGAGTACTATACATTGTTTATATCATGTGGAAGAATGAATTTTGATGATTTTCACCTTAAAAAGTTGCCTTAAAACTCCGTCTTAAAAGTGCCCCAAATTGAAATTCGTCTTCTATATTTGAAATTTGGTGTTGAATATGAATGTTTAGGTAAGGGATAAACTTCAATATGATAGTGGTAATGTTAATTGATGTGGAATATGTCAAATTTGTTACAGCTGTAGAGACCGTCTGACAAGTCTAATTGAATTGTTTTGTGTCTAATAACGAAAGTTGATGATGATATGTTCTAAATTACTTTTATATGAGCATGTACAAGTACCTCACATGTTATTAAGAGTGTGTATGGAGTAACATTGAATCATGCTAGGATGTTAGAATTTGTTGGGTATGTGTGTTCACCATGATAAACTTTTCACAACTATTGAACATGAGTGGCTATAAACTGAGTTTGCATATCAAATTGGGAATTCGTTGGTGACGTGTGTACTTAGCTTCGCATTCAAAGTTCAAATGTATGAATTATGTGCTTCGCATGCCTATACAAGTATGTTTAAAGCATATGCTGAAACAGATGCCGAGACCGAACGTAGGGACCCATCAGAGTAAACGGGGAAGGGTGACATAGCCTGAGATTGGGGAGGGGAGTGGACCCGTGGTACCCGTGGTACCGGAGTACCCTTCGATTGTGTTTGTAGATTTCAAACAAAGAGAGCGTTTTGTAGCTTTGCAAAAACGCAAAATGAGGCCAACGAGGTGTGTGGATACCACACTTCTGACTGATTTGGGAATAGAGACGGATGTCCGTCACATATTTGAGACCTTGGGTTTTACGGATTTGTACCGGCTGAGGAAACACTCCTACCCTTTTCTTACCTTGGAGTTTATGAGCTCCTTTAGCTATGACCCAGCTGCCCAGACCGTTGAGTTTCGGTTGATGAATACCAGTTTCTTGCTTACTATGGACCTTTTTGCTTCTCACCTTGGGTTGGCCAAGCCTCCCAAGGACTCTATCACCGATATCCCTGCTGAGTGCGGTGTCTGCCGCCTAATGCCTTGTCTTACCGGGAAACCAGCTCCCACCTCAAGCAACATCTTTGATTAATGATGTTCGACATGTCACATTGAGGATCTTCCTTCGTTCTCTCTCGAACCTCCTTTATGATAGACCGGATATCGAAACCGAACAACCATGAGGTGTTGCTTCGATGTCCTACCTCAACCCGGAGCGGGCCAGGAAAGTGGTCTTTAATGCTCCTGCCATCGTCTGCGCTAGCCTTGCTTTGATGGCTACTGCCTCTTCCCGGTACCTGAGTTGTGGCGCGATCGCCACTCGGTTAGCTGAAAAGCTAACCTCCTTTGAGGCTTCGTTGGAGTATGTGCCTCTGGCTACACCGGTGCCCACGATGGACCGTGACTACTATCTCGACCTGAAATGGTTGAGAACTTTGGCCGACGGTAGCCTAGCCTGGAGAGTGTGGGGGATGAGTTGGATGGGGATCCCGGCTCCTGAGCACCTTCCACCGACCGAGCCGTTAGAGCCGGTGGTGACAGCTGTTGACTCCGACGAGGAGGAGGAGGATGATGATGTGCCCCACCAGTTACAGACCTACCTTATTGATGACACGATTCTAGAGGTGATGCCCGAGCCAAAGAAGGGCGAGAACGCGGTGGTCAGGGAGGAGAGGCCCAGGTTGGGGAGAGGACCCCGTAGAGTGAGAGAGAGGACCGCTGAGACCAGACCACGGCCGGTAGAACCACCACAGTAGCACCCTTTTCCGTGCTACCCCTACCTTGACACCCCGGAGACGCGATCGAGTTACTTGGCAGAGAGAGTGTCATCTACCTTGACACTCAGGAATATGCATGAGATAGCGTACACTCAGGGGATTGGGACCGAGGGACCGCATCCGGTTTGGTGAAGTGGTGTTGGGGACTATAGTGGGGTTTTCCACTCTTACGGGGTGGATCAGTCAGCTTGGGGAACGCCTCAGTCCTTTCCCTACGGTGGTTTGACCCCATGGCACGTAGGTCCGGGAGATAGAGCGGTAGTTGATGCAGGTATTGGGTCATCGGGAGCGGGGACTTCGGGACGCGATGGTAGTGGTGATGAGGTGATGGAGGAGGAGCAGCAGCAGCAGGAGGAGTGATACTCTTATTTCTTTACCCTAGTTATGATCGTGATGTTGGATGTTGTTAGTTGTCGGTTGTTAGAACTTTTATTTGCGGATTTGTATGCTTGGCCATAAGGCCGGATTTACTAGTATGACCTTGTTGCAGGATTTTGGGGGTCGGGAAGTCATCCCGACTCACTTTTATGCGACGATTATATATATACATGGGTTTATGATAGGTTTTCCAAAGGCATTTGACCTGTAGGTACTCGACAGAGTACCCCATACTCGGTCGAGTAGCTACAAGTATGACAGAATCGGTGCATTCTGATCTCGGGGCTACTCGATCGAGTAGCGAAGACACTCGATCGAGTAGCAGGGCACTCGATCGAGTACCACTACATACTCGATCGAGTAGCACTATTACAGGAACTTTTTGAAAAATGAAAATTGTTTAATTGTTATATAATTGCATGTTTGATGTTTAACATGATTATTAGTGAGTAGTAACATGTCCGGACCGTTCAATTCATATGTTGGAAGTCGTGCCTAGTTTTAAAGGCGTATTTGCTTCGAATAGTGGAGTTGTAATTATTTTAATTGCATTTATTTTACATCCGTTTAGTCTGCAAGTTATATTTCACTGAATTCAATATAGATATACAAATTCAAATGAAATGCTTACACATGCTTGACGGTTACTAGTTGTCCGAATAGGGTTGTATGTATCGTTGTGATTGACTAGTTGTACGAGTAATATGAGTAATGTCAACAATAAATAATATGGTTTTAATTTACGTCACGATACAAGTAATAGGTACTATGTGTGGTAATTTGGTGGTGAACATCGGGGATGAAGTTCCTTTTTAGAGGGGAAGAGTAATGTCGCAAAATAAAAAGGCTGATTTTGAGACTATGTTGTTGTTCGTTTATAATGTCTTGTTGATTATTTGCAAAGTTTTCTTTTACCTTTGTTACTTTGATTGTATGAAGTTGCAATTGGTTACTTTAGTTCGTCGAGTAATTCATACATTGAAGTGAAAATTGATAGCATGTTTAAAAGATGGTCGTGAAGAGATAGTTGTGGTGCAATGTGTCGTAGTAGAATTGCGTTGTTGAGTAACATAGTGTTATAGTCGTGCGGCATGAAGTTGATATGAGATATATTTCGTATTGATAGTTGTTACTAGTGAATGGAGTAATCCCGTAATATGACGGGCGATCGTTGTTGGTGTTGGTTTGCATTGCAAGGTCGGTGTTTTAGACGATAGTTTGTAAGATCCGATATACATATACATATATTTGGAACGTTAGATAATGATGATGATGACATGGGAGATGGCGTTTCAGGGGAGTAGCTGATTTGTGTCGGAAGAATAGTGATGTCGTGTTTTCCCGTGTCTTGTGCGTTGAGTTAGGTGAGTTGAACTTCGGGGACGAAGTACTTTTTAAGGGGGGGGGGGGAAACTATAATACCCTCCTTTTTAGGGACCCTTTAACCAGCGTTGACTGACCTTGGGAGCGGGAATAGTTCTTAGAAGTGCGTGCCAAATCTATCTTGGGTTACGAGTTATGAGTGGTACTCGATAGAGTAGAGGCTACTCGATCGAGTAGCGTGGTTACTCGATCGAGTAGGGGGTCACTCGATCGAGTATGTGTGGTACTCGATCGAGTATCGGGTTTTAAGCGAGGGTTTTTAATCGCGTTTTGTTAAATCCGCAAATCATTTCCGCCTCATTCCTTCTATCCTCTAGTCGCCCCTTTCCCTTACCTTCACCATAAAACCTCCATGGAAGCCTTTTGAAAGTCCTTGTGCCTTAAGAGAGCATAGCTTGAGTCGGGTAGCGGTCTTTTGCCGGGTTTCTCCTTGTAGGTATGTTGTCATCATCATTCGTATCCTTGTCTTTACAATTAGGGTTTTCTTGATAGTAATAAATGATTGTGTTGTGGTTATAGGCTTTGCTTGATTGCTGGATATGTCGTATGTTGGCGTGGATTGGTTGTAGTTGCTTAAAGGTAGGTTCGCCTACTCAGTTTCTGTAGATAGTCTAGTGTGTCGATTGTTGTGTCGTTGTTGTCGTATTGCGATTGTGTTGTGTGGCAGCGTATATACGGTTGTGATTGTGATTGCTTGTCTCTGGTTCTCGAGATGCGTTCTCGGCTGAGTGGGATCACTTGCGGGAGTGGCTTCATGCCTTAGTTTCACCCTTCGTGGAACCCGCCACGGAAGGGGATGTGCACATTAATGGGACAGGGTTATCGCTCGGTATGATGAGCGGGGATTTTGTGGGTACGGCTGCGGTCCCCCACTGGCAGGGTTGGTCCAGTGGACAGTCGGTGACGGAGATTGACTGAGTGGGTGTGATTGTGTGTGGCTGATTGTGTTGCACTGTATTTTTAGATGTTGTTGGCATTGTTGTGTCTTATCTCAGTACTGACCTTGTGTGGTTGTCTTGTTGTTTTATGTGTCTGCCGTGATCCCTTATGGTGAGCAGTCTGTCTTAATAGGTGTTGATGTCGTTGATAGCTGGTGTCCGGGCAGGGATGAGTCTTCACGAGATTTGATAGCATTAGTGGATAGTCATTGAGTTGTATCTTTTATATCGCCAGTTGGTTTAAATCACTTGTAATATAACATAATAGTTCTTTTATCGACATTTGATTATTACTGTCCTCGGGCAACCGAGATGGTAGTGCCCTTATATGCTAAGGAAGGCCTAGTTAAGGCTCCTCTGAATATGGGGGTGTTACACTTGTATTCGTGAAGGAGGTCAATGAACTGTTGTCTTTCCGAAGAGTCCAGGGTTGTCCCTATCCTAAGTTCTTGCGGTGTGTTATTGGTTCCTACGTTAATAGGCTCGGTCTCCTGAATGATGGGGGTTCTGGTTTCCCGTTTGTCAAGTTCTTTGGCTAGGTGAGGTGGGTAGTCACTCAATTCAAATTCCTCATAGTCATTCAGAATTGCATTGCAGTTAAAATGAGACGAGTCATAAGCAAACTTAGCGTTCATTAAGTTGACACGAGCGAAAAGCTCGGAAAGGACAGATATTTCGTGGTCATTCAGAGGCGACAAAACAGAGGAGGTAGCCTCTGGAACAGGCTCGAGGTTGTCACCTTTCATGGGAGTGGGGGTGACCCTAGTAGACTCAGCCTCTGAATCAGCCACGACTATGTGATAAAATAGTGGGAAGGGGGCCTTGACTAGGACATCAGGAGTGTTAGGAGCTATGACAGACTCTGACTCCGACTCAGACTCAGACTCAGATCCTTCTTCACTTCCCTCCTTGAACATAGGGCCTTCTCCAGTTGTTATCTTGAGAAAGCGGCCTTGGCGATCGGTCCACTTGACGGTCTTCCTCCAGCCTTGGGTAACTTTCTCCGGGTCAGTATCGGAGATCAAGGCGGTTGGGTCAAATTGATTGTCCTTCAGGGTGATGTTGATGATATCCTCATAGTCGAGGCGCTTGATGTTATCTTCCCAAAAGAGAAGTGTGACAGCTTGTCCATCGAGGCATGGTGACGGCTTAGACTCAGTTGATGCAGTTTCGGCGTTGTCGGGGATAAAGTAGCAGTCCTGGAAGACTTCCACTCCCGGGTACCTAGCCCTGGCCACAGAGTCATAGATTGGCTCCGGAAAGAAATGGTAGAGCTCGGACTCTCCCTCAGGGACAAAGTATCCGTTGAGAGTCAGATGATAGGGATGGAGGATGACCCCGTGCTTCTTGCGTTTTCGGACTAGGAGGTTCATCTCCTGGATATCTTCGTCGGTAGGTTCGTATCCAAGCCCAAAGGGAATGTTGGGGACCCCATCCTGTTTAAAAGGGAGGCAATAGGTCCTTAAGTAGATTAAGCGGCAAACCCGGGAAGTAACCCTGACGCATCATGATACGGTTGACCGTGAGGTTGGCAAACGGGTCACACTCAGAGGGTGTTGACTCCCTAGTTATGGCGTTCACGGCTTGGAAACCCCACATTTCATTATCATCCTCCTCAATGGCTTGGGAGGCTATTCCCCTTCTCATGACGGCTTTGTTCGGGGAAGCAGGAATTGTGATCGTTTTCCCGTTGAAGGGGACCCTGATCTTCTGGTGGAGAGTCGAGGTGACTTCCTTGACGGCGTGAATCCAGGGACGTCCCAGGAGCATATTGAAGGAGGCGTCGATGTCGACCACCTGAAAACTGGTTTGTCTTTCCAGTGGTCCGGTCGCGACAGCCAGAGTGATAAGCCCCGCGACCTTGCGACGAGTGCCGTCGTAGGCGCGTACTCCTTGATTTGTTGGGACCAATTCAGCTTCCCTAATACCCAGCTTGTGAGCAGTCTTTAGGGGAATGACATTCACTGCGGATCTGTCATCCATGAGGACCATGAGTACATTTTTCTGGAGGCATTGTACGGTGATATACAGGGCCAGGTTATGATTGGCTCCGAACGGAGGGATATCCTCGTCGGAGAAGACGATTGGGTTGTTCAGATCAGGGGCGTCCCTCGTCATGTGCGCCACTATTTCTTCAGGGGAAGAGGTGGAGGGCACTGTTAACTTTCCCAAAGCCTGCAGTAGAGCCTGCCGATGCTCAAAAGACGTTGCGATTAGTAGCCAAATTGAGATTTCCGCTTTCGCCTTCTGAAGCTGTTTAAGGATTGAATTCTCAGGAGCCCTTGGTTGAGTGTCCACCTTTGGGACGACTCAGTCATTCGTTGTTGGATCGACCGTTGGATTGTTCGGGTTCTGATAGGGACGTCTGGACCGGGTGAGATGTCCGATTTCTTTCGTCCGATGATATAGACATCCTCAACATCATCTCTCCAGATGCCGTTAATTTCGGAGTCTCGAGGGTACCTTGTTGGGGTATTCCTCAGTGGGCTGTTCTTGTGAGGGATACTTTTGTGAGGATGGTTTTTGTGAGGGTGATTTTTATGGGGGTAGTTTTTATGAGGGTAGTTATTTTGAGGGTGATTTTCGTGAGGTCTATGCCAGAATGGTCGCGGGAGCAATCCATCCTAGGGTAGGTAGTTTTGAATGCTTGGGGAATTCTCCCTCGGGCGCGGTGGTGGAGGATTGAGAATGAGTCGACGGTAGGCGTCGTTGAGTCGGGTGATTCTCTCAGAGAGGCTGGCTATGGCCTCCTCAACTTGTTGAAACATAGTGAGCATAGTGGCAGCACTAAATACAAACACTCCGTCTGAAGGGTCTTTTTCCAAAGCATTCACCTCGTCATCAATTGGCAGGATGAGGTGAGAGGAGTCTAAAGTCGGCTCATCGTCAGAGATGGCGTGGATTCCTAGGGGATTCGTTTTGTTGTTCGGTATAGTTGGTGGGGGTATAGGCAAATCCCCTTTCTCAATCATGTCTTAAATGAGGTGCTTGAGTTCGAAGCAGGTTTCGGTATCATGCCCTTTCCCCTGGTGGTACTGACAGTAGGCGCTGGGGTTCCATAACCGGGACTTCTTGGCATCGGTCGGATCCGGGATGGGTCCGATCGGTCGTAACTTCCCCTGGTTCATGAGACTCTTCAAGGCACTTGCATAAGTTGACCCTATGTTGGTGAACACTCTCTGGGGGCGCTCAGTTCTCTTAGAAGATGGTTCGACGAGGTTAATCTTATCAATCTTGTTCGTCTGGCCGTAAGGGCGAGATCTGGTTGAGGTGGATCCTTGGTAGCCTCTGCCAGTGGTTTTGGCCAAGACATCCTTTCGAAGGTCATCTTCAATACGTGTCCCCAGAATCTGCAGATCTTGGAAGGTCTTAATATTCTGATACCTCAGTAGGTTGGCATAAACTGGGCGGAGGTTGTTGACGAACTTTTCCACCAAGGTTGATTCGCTGGGCTTACTGACAAGTTGAGTACTCACCCTCCTCCAACGGGTCAAGAACTCGGTGAACCCTTCCTTATCGTTCTGGGTTATAACCTCGAGAGTACGGGTATTGGCCTGGATTTCGACATTGTCGGCATACTGTTTGGCAAACTCAACTGCGATCTCATCCCTAGTAGTAAGGTTTTTCGGATCAAGGGACTAGTACCATTGCCGAGGGATCGGTTCCAAAGAGGATGGGAAGATCCAGGTAAAAAGTTCTTGTTTGACCCCTTTAATGGCCATGTAGTCCTTGAAAGCACGGATATGATTGAGCGGGTCCTCCACTCCTTTGAACTTAGGCACATCAGTTAGGGTGAAGCTGTCAGGTAATTGATCCCCAACAGGTTCGAACCTTCGGTTGTTCTCAAGATGGATATTGTTGCCCCGGGCTAGGAGCTGTTCTTCCAAGAGCTTTAGCCTCTTCTCGATTTCGATCGAGAGGTGGGGTATTATGTTCCCGATTTCCTTGTTCTCCAGGGTGTCGATATGGGTCTCGACGCGATCCAGGGTGACCTTAAGAGCGGTGAGCGGTGGCTAGGCCGATCGGTTGTGACATCTCTGTTGTTATCATTGTTGTTGGACGAAGCTGAAGATGGGGCCATGGCTCTGAGGCAGAAAAACGGCTCACATTACAACTCAATCCGACACGGCTCCAACACTGAACGCAGATAACACAAAGGACAAGACAAAGATTAGACCCAACAAGACACGAGGCGGAATTGGAATGGTGGACTGAAGTTTTCAAAAATAGAAATTTTCAAAAAGATTCATTTGTCAATTTAATAGACGGTTCCGAAGACAGAGATCTCCGCAAGTCGATTAGTTGAAAGGGTTGTCTTAAGTTTATTTCCAAAATACGGTTTGAGTTTGAGTCTGTTCGAAAAATAGTGCATCGTTTATCAAGACGCTTTTTAAATTCAAAATTGTATGTTTTAAAAATCGAGTTTGAAATGTTTGAAGAGGTCTCGGGGATGTTGCATGCTCCTCGGGATCTCGAAAGTGTTTCGAGAAAAAGGGTGTGTGCTTTTCTCGGGTTTTGAAAGAGCCATTGTCGGCGCGAAACGGGTTAAAATCCGTGTCTAGACGCGGCGATTATAACGGCGCGAAAAAGGTGATTTGAAATGGTTGTAGAAAACCGGGTTTGAAAATCGTCATTACGACGGCCTAGAAAGGCGTGTTGAAATGGTTATAAAAACTGGATTTGAAAATCGTCATTACGACGGCCTAGAAAGGCGTGTTGAAATGGTTATACAAACCGGATTTAAAAATCGTCATTACGACGGCCTAGAAAGGCGTGTTGAAATGGTTATAAAAACCGGGTTTGAAAATTGTCGTTACGACGGCCTAGAAAGGCGTGTTGAAATGGTTATAAAAACCGGGTTTGAAAATCGTCATTACGACGGCCTAGAAAGGCGTGTTGAAACGGTTATAAATACCGAGTTTGAAAATCATCATTACGACAGCCTAGAAAGGCGTGCATCGGTCGGGGAAATACCGAGATTTGAAACGACCATTATAACGGCGCAAAAAGGTGATTTTGAAAGTTTGAAAATAACACGGAAGGACTTATGATCAAGTAGCACATAAGTATTCATAGTTTCATTATATTATGCATCATGCTGACTCGGGTTTTGGCTTAAAAGGGTGGGTTACACACAAAGCCATCAAACCCCGATTTGCGAGAGGGATACCAATCCAAACAAAATGTGTAAGGAGGGTGCCCTAGCCTCGTGCTCGAAAGTGATGAAAGCTCTTTGACGAAACAGAAATGTGTAACGTCAATGGTATGCTTGACTTAATTGGGATTCGAAACGCGGGGATGAGAAGACTCATGCCGACGAGACGAGCCAATTGGTCGAAAAGGGTTAGGTTGTGCGCCCAGACAAGGAACCCGACCGTGACCGTAATATCAATTAATGTATTCCAACGACGACCTCGTTTGAGTCTCACCATCTAGGGATCACAAAGACGTAAGTGTCCTAGTTATCCCCAGCGGAGTCGCCAATCTGTGGATATGGCCCACCTGCGAGCCCACTTCGATCCGTGGACATACAGCGGTCTTTTGAAAGCCACGCTCGGCGGCGTAAAAATGCTTTCGACCGGATCGCTTTAGATCGGTCGGTTTCGTCTCGGTAAGGGTCTCGAAACAATTAGAGATGTTCGGAGTCGGCACCAAGCATTTGTGGAATGCCTGGAACCCGTTCGAAATCCACTTTATACCTCGGTCAAATCGAAGCACAAAGCAGCGTTTGACATAGGTACTAAAGATAAGGAAATCGTCCCTCTTTAGCATCCTATCTCTAGAATGACTCTCGTACGCCCTGGATAAGGTCATCCACTATCCAAAGTTTTTGAGTAAGAGGTGAAGGCACGTATTGGGAAGCCCTTTAATCAGACACCCAATACCGCCCGCGTTAGCGGCCTCTACTGATAGATCTTGGTTGGTTGAATGCAAAAGTTGATAAAACGGTTTAAATGCATGAATGCGCATCCAATAATTTAAACCTAACATGTGATAGCTTTTTAAGTCGTTTGATTTAATCCAAGTATCAAGTAAAAGATGTCGAGTTGGATTAATGATGGATTTGCATGCAAGACGGAAATTAAACATCCATTTACCGTATTAGGTTTAGGGTGCATAACATGATCCATTTGTCTTAGTAAGGCATTTTGCAAATATGATTTTGAATAGTCATCTGATCCGTCCTATATCCGGGCTAACCGGAGTCGGGATCGTCCTAGACTAATCTTTGGAAGGGAACAGGACTCGATCGGTGGCTATATGAGGCACGAGCCAGCCGGCGATACAAGGGCCTCCCTCTGGTTTTGAAAATGAGAAATGGAGGGCCTGTTTAGGCGCGGGTTAGCCCACGGTTTATGTGCCGTGTTCTGACCTTTTAGAAAACGTTATAAAACGCGTTGAAAATGGGTGTTTGAACCCGGTTTGATTTGAAGGGGGCGTTTAGACCGCATTTGTTGATTTGAAGAACTAGACTCGAATAATCATCATTATTTGGATAATATTCGGTGTCGGGTTCGATTTGACAAACTTGACATGAATAGTTTTGAAAGTAATTATGGACTAATTGTTTTAAGTCCATTTGAATGTTATTAGTCGATACTCATCATCGAACCCGGGTTAAAATCCGGCATGGTATGTAGAACCAAGGATGACTTTGTGTTGGGGACTAATATGTTTGTTTGAAAAATGTAAAGAAATGAAATAAAAGGTTTTAAGATACCTTTTAGATGTCATTAACCAAATATTATCACCGAAACACGGATTTAACCGTCATGGTATGAGGAACCAAGGGTGAAAAATGTTTTATGGTTAAAACAAATAACATAAAAATAAAAAGGGTTCGAAAGTATTTGGAATGGTAAAAACCGATTACAAATATGAAAATGAATTAAAGGGAAATGACGAGAACAAACACGGTTGATCTCTGGTCTGAACACCCCATTTAGGCGCGGGTAAGTTGGCGACCTAAGGGGCTTCTGCCTCAGACCAAAAATCAGTTTTGGCTCGTTTATTCCATGTTTTGGTTCATGTTATGCACGTTTTAGCATGTTATAGTCATGAAACAAATGAAAACATAATAAAAGAAGATTTTTACACCCTCATACTTACATGTTTGGTTATGGCGAGTGACCGACGTAAGTTTAACAACTCGTATGATCGGAAAAAACTCGGTTTAAAACCGTTTTGGTAAGTAAAAAGAGTGTTTTTAATGTGTAAGGCTCGTGTTTACGATCGGTAGGTCGTAAATACGCGTCGGGTTGTGACTTAAGAAGTCGAGTCGAGAATTTTAAGGGAGAAAAGAGGGGGCAGACACTCGCGTAAGTCTCAAATGGGTGTCATTTAAGGGGTATTTATAGGAGAATGAG
The DNA here is from genome assembly GCF_048544455.1 of Silene latifolia. Classification (NCBI taxonomy): domain Eukaryota; kingdom Viridiplantae; phylum Streptophyta; class Magnoliopsida; order Caryophyllales; family Caryophyllaceae; genus Silene; species Silene latifolia. The sequence continues at coordinate 4,034,316 of NW_027413609.1, forward strand.
TGGTCGTGTGAGTTTTGAGCGACGTGGCCACCTGGGCTGCTCAAAGAGGCGCGAGCCACGTCGCGGGTCTTCGAGTTGTGTTGTCACTTTCACAACAAACGCAATCATGATTTGTTCTATCTTAGGTTTTGCAGTCACATGTTTGGTACTTGACCAACATGAATCCGGGAAAACTTAAGGTAGAAGGTTTGAAATGTTTTGTTTTTGGTGGTTGACTCGGTTTGATTTGTTGTTGGAGTCGGGATTTGAATTTTTGAGTCAGTGTTTGCTCCGGTGTTGGTTTTGACTCTAGTTAGTGTCATTGTGAACCCGTCGTCGTGCATTAAACACTCCAGGTATTTTTGAAATGTTTAGAAATATTTTATTTTCGAAACCGTTTTAAGTTTTCCGACGTAAAGTTGTACACAAACTGTCGATCAAACGCCGCGATTCCAAAACATGTTGTAGTCCGATAATCATCGAGTGTTTGTTGCAGTCTCAGCAGATACTGGGTATCTACACACGCCTTCTCCTTGTTCTACTCGGGATGCGCATATTTCTGAAAGACTAGCAAAAAGGAGACTCGCATCTTTCCTCGACAGGAGCATTTCCTCAACTTTTCATAAGGGTCTTAATCGTCATTTAAGCCCTTAGTAACCCTGATTCTTGTACCTAATCTTTAGTATAAATACCCCATTGTACTACTTAGATTAAAAAAAAGCCCTCTTATGGAGGCAAGCTCTTTTAATCAAGCTTTCTTAGATTAAATCAACTTTCCTTAGATTAGATTAGGAGTAGGTTAGAATAGATTATCCTTTAATCTTTCCACAAAATTACACATTAATCTTTCCTTAATTATTGTTCAAGTTTATTATTATTGGGTAATTGAAGATTATTGGGTTATTATTGGAGAATTGACAACTCTTCATCAATCAAGTTCTCTTCTTTTATTCTTTGCTTTATTATTTGGATCATCTCAAGCTTGGTATAATTCCTTTGCTCTTTACTCTTTATTGTTTATTTCCTCATTCTCTTATCATGTTTACACTTGTTGTGATGAATGACACCATTGATGACATGTTTACCATGATAATGAGTGTGTAGCCTTCTAGATAGGATTAGTGGGTAATTAAGGGAAGTAAACATGGGGAATAATCATGCTTAATCCAATATGTTTCCATAATTAATTTGCTTGCTTGTTGTGGTGCCAACCTATGCACATGTTATGTTTGATGAAATGCTAAGCCTATGAATCCTTGTATTTAAAACCATCTCTTATCTACTCAACTTGACTTGTAAGATATAAACCAACTCGAGTCTTGTTAGACCATGCATAGAAGTTGAATAGAGGGAAAGTAAGTCGACTTGTAGGTGTTGTACAATCTAGTCGATTCGGCTCCGAGACCCAACTCTTCCTATGAACCATAAGACATAAACCAACTCGGTTCCTTTATAACATTAATTGCTTGCTACTTTGTGAACATGTTTGTATGGTTAACTCCCATGAATCCCCTATGAACCCATGATATTCTAGCACTTTTAATCATTTGTTTACATCCTTCCTTTTATTGCTTGTTTTACTTTATTGCTTGCATAAGTCTAGACACAACTACAAACCAAAACAAATTGTGATACTAGCCTAAATTGTGATATATAGACTTAGAACCCAAAGCACACCGTCCCATGGATCGACCTCGACTTAACCACTAACTAGTTCCTGGCCTCCACAGGCTCCGACATAGCAGCCACTTTCTCCTTGATATAAAAGTACAGGGAGGCATCATCAAGCTTGAACTCCAAATCATCTCTCTCCAGGATAAGCTCATCATTCCTGTCTAACGCCTCCTGTAGAAGTTGTTTGCTTGAACCTGCCTCAGCCTTGGCAGCATCCCTCTCAGCCTGCACCTTCGCCAAATCAGCAGCCCTTGCAGCCAGGTCAGCCCGAGCAAAATCCAGTTCAGACTTCAGCTTATCATAATCATGTAGGAAATCATATTTTAAATATCACATATTTTGGTTTAAAGTTTTAGTCATAAAACTCAAAGATCTTATTCATGCAAAACTAGAATAAGAGTAAGGAAAAATCGTTTCATACCATATGAATATTTCGGCTATTTGGGCACCAACAAGATCTCCTACTTGTTAGTTCTTGAGCTATAATGAATATTAGGATGATCCTCCAAAAATCCCAAAGTAGAGATTCTCCTCTTGATTGCACCCAAGATTATCCTTATCCCCACTAAATAATATTTGCTAGGTACTAGTTTAGTAGTTTACCTTAAAATTGATTACTAATACTCATATATTACATTAATAATATTAGTAATTTGATTTGAACAATTTGATTGAATCTTCTCATATTTTAGATTAAGATTAAAGTAAGAAAAGAGAATAATGCATAAACTTTTGCATGTGATGTGTTAGAATAAAATAAGAGAACTAGAACTCTCTAAAAAGAAGGAGGGAGCACGGTTGAAGAGCCACATATGCCAAGGATGGCATCTTACTTTATGCTTTTTGGTCTACACAAGAAATAGGTGTGTAAGGCTATCATGCTATAGGTATGATTAGCTCTATTTTATCATATAAAATAAATCAACCATAATGCATTATAACATCCTCCATTTCGGTCCACTTCTGTAAAATGGACTACCATTTTATTTTGTCAATTTGTCATTTGTCACACAATATGTCACATGTAGTATAATACATGTTATTAATTAATTTGATGCATATTTATGACATAAATATCATTTAATTAATTAATTAAATTACATATAACAAATTGACTAGTGATACTCGATCACATCAATAAAATGGTTCATTTAATTATAATTCACAACATCTTGTAATTAATTATAATTCACAACATCTTGTAATTATAATTAACCATTCATTCTCATCTCTATTGTTTCTTAAACAATAAACAATTTTAGTAACAAAGAATTTTTATTACTAAAATAAATCTTATTTAATCTCATTACAATAAGAAATAATATTCTCTCTCACAATTGAATTGTTCAATTTTAAGGAATTGATCAACTTGTATCGTCATACAATTAATCAACTTTATAGATAAGGGCATCATCCTTTAGGTGTGACCTTAAGGGATCAACTAACCACCAGCGCCCCACGACAGTAACGTCAAACTCTAGCAAGCCAATCGTTACCGATTAATGTTGGTCAGTTGACTATATATAATTGAATCATCTCTTACGTATTCTTAAAATGAGATTTAAACATGTGGTCATCATGATCGACAATTGTGATCGCATTATTGTCGGGGACACTCCAACAATCTCCCACTTGTCCTCGACAAGTGTGCGTCACCAATTCTCTTGTCCTATTACTATCTCCCACTCAATGCAAGGTGTCTTTCAGGTCATACTTGCAAGTGATCATATCGAGAGTGGGTTCTTCGATCTGGAGAATAAGTGATGTGACCGGAATTTATCTACCATAGATACCTTCCGAGCGTGGCCACACATTTCCAGTTCATTACTCCTCGAGTGGACCTGAGATATTGTTTTAACCCTGACAAGGGGGTGGACAATTCATATCGCACTATTCCCTTCGACTAGCCGCAGCCATCATAACCCAAAATATGCCCATTTGACCCCATTTACGAAGGTCGTAGTAACATAAATCAAAGATAATCTGAAACTGTGCCATCTTAGGCGAACAGTCTTTAGTCAAAAGAATCGACTCATTAGAATACTATAGTAGCTCTCGCCACAACCAGGCTTTATAAATTTGCCGGAAACTCTATAAGCGGTAACTTCCCGACAAAGTGTTCCTAACAGTCTGCCTATGTGATCGACTAGTCATCTCATATGACTCTATGGCACTTGAACTTGCCATCAATCGCATCACACTCTAGTCACTTCGAGACGTCACCTCATACAAGTGACTATGGGCGAATACTATGTTAATCCGAGTTCACTTTAACGGGGTTTAATATTGTCTCTACAACCCGTTTGGATGTAATAAAGTATAAAAGGAGTTTTCAGATATAAAAACTCGAACGACAAATGTGATTATCACATATGAATAGTCAATACCTGATTACTACTTCATATTCTATAATCTAGTTTGATCTTGAATGTAGTTGTTCATCTGAATTCAATTGAAATGACATGATCCATCATGTTAAGTCTATGAGAAGGCTTTGGTTAGTAGGTTTTATCAACTTCTTGTACCTTACTCAACCTTACTACATACTCGTTTTCCTTTGTAATGTATACATTTGCATTACAAAACTTTCTGAGTACGTGTCTAGATCCAATCTAGACATAAGCTCTCCAATCTTAGAATAGCTCCCACTGTTTTCACAGTGTGCGGGACCCATCCCTCTCGCACATCTCATGATTGCAAGTGTATTCAATTTTCCGTTGTAAGCATCTCTCATTGTTCTTTATTGCCTAGAAGGATTCTATCAAATCTATTTCTTAAATAACCCAGCCACAATGGTATCTTAACCATCCTGATGTGTTCAACTCGATTGAACTAGTCATGAATCTTATCAACATAAGACTTCTAATTTGACGCTAATATCATGTGGATTTATCTCCATAAATCCGGATATTAAGATGTATTATAATACTCCAAAAGTCTTAAATCATTCCCAATGATCAATATGTCATCGATATATTAGACTATTTAAAATTTCCGTAACTCCCACTAAACTTCATGTATAAACATAACTTCTCAAATTATTGAAAAAAGTTTCATCACATGATCAAAATGTTGATTCCAACTCATTGATGTCCTACTTAAGACTCTCTCTTAAGTTCCACATTATCTTCGGATTGCAAGAATCTACAAAACTCAAGACATGTATTGAATACATTCCTTCAAATTGAAGAAGTGGGTTTTAGATTCACTCGCTATATGTATATCATCATAATGAAACACAATCCCTAAGGAGATCCAAATAGACTTAAGCATTTCAACTAGTGCAAAACCCTTTGCTACCAATCAAGCTTTGAAATTTCTCTTTATTAGTGCAAAACCCTATGTCACTAATCAAGCCTTTTATTTCGGATTTTTATGGCTCTAAGCCTTGTATTGAGTTGTGACTTAAACACTCTTATTTAAGTCATATGATCATTACTTTCCAGAAGTAACTTGAATCAAACAATTTCTCTGTAAGTTGCAAGCTCTTTAATTTCTAAAAGTAACACTAATTCATCATCTTCAACAAGTGATGACTTTAACCTCCTAGGTTTTGAAGAAACAACATCTTACACAAAACGTCTCATGTAGCCAAGAAAGACAAGTTTCTTGTGACATAACATTCTTTGTGGCTCTTAAATAATTTCTCCCACTCTGTCTTCTAGAAATAAACTTGTATTCTAGAAAGACAGCTTCACGAGCCACAAACTCGTTGTACTCGTGATTATAGTAAGGGAAAATGAGCATTTGTTTCTTGTGAGAACTTACAAGCATGGTACCCTACCATTTCATATCTCATATGATTCGTTTTAGATTTAGTGCAAAAATAATTTAGACAAAAATGATAAAATCCCCAAAACGATCAAGTAACTCAAAGTAACTTGATTAAAGTTCAAACCATATCGAATAGCGTTTGATTTCTTATCCAACCACACATTATCCCATAATGCGTGCTAAGAGAGATTAACTTGTGATACTATATCATATTTCATTTGGCTTATATCAAAGTCTTCACTTTGATAATCACATCACGACGAAATCGTGATTCTTTGAACTCTTTGAACTTCTTCAAAGATTTCTCTATTTACCTTATTAAGTGACACATTAGCGTCAACTTAAATCGTTTGTAAAAGAAAATGATCATCCTATTTTGGATCAATGATTTACAACCTCGATCTCCTTTTCAACCAAAAGGCACGAGACATCTTACTTTGAATACAAGATACGCATATACCATAAGATCTAATGGTTTCAAGAGTACTCAATAACTCTTTGCGTTCATCAATCCAGAATCTAAGGTTTAATCTTGGGTTACCAATTTGAGTCTTGCATCATCTTCACGATATATCATTCTAGTTTGGTTTAGAATATAATCACCTTGATAATGGGCTTAGCCATACATCAAATCATGGTGTATAGGGTCACAAAAGTGAAACGTCTTTTGTATCTTAACAAGTTTATATTCTTATTTAGAGTTTATGCCCTTAATAGTCACAATTAAGTACAACTCTAAACCCAAAAACTAGATTGAGTACACAATGACTCTATCTCTCAACATCATTATTGCTAGTCGTCATATTCTAATCATCCTAAGTATCAAATACAATGATGAAAACCACCACCGGTTTCTAATATTGACGAAGTAGTACTAGCAAAATTTATGTTAATCAAATAAACATTTAAAGAAGAAGGTCCCATTAGATGTCCCACAACTAACTTGTTGATTCTTCAATAATTTGGGGTAGTTTCCTTTCTAGCGTCCAACAATCAAGACAATGGAAACTTTATCGGTCGGGATTGATAGGTTTAATATCGTTATTCTCAATAACTTTACTTTTAACATTAGCTTGTATCAATTCCATTCTAATTTTACTTCTTGAACCTCGTCCCTTTCTTAACGGTTAAAGAGAATGCTCCCACTCATTTCAAAGAATCTTTACTTAGAGAAGCAAAGTTGAATCTTATGAAGACTACTCTTCAATTCAATCGTTTAGTCTTAATACTTTCATTGAAGTGGTTGCGGTATTTTAGTTAATTTTGATTTCCAACAAATCTAGTTACCAAAATGATTTAACGTTTCAAGGTACTTAACTCAATTAAGCATATGAGAAACAATTTATTGTAAGTAGATATGTTAGTTAAGAATCAAAAACCCTTTTGATCACGAATAACTCTTATCTATACTCTTCACAAGAGATCTTTACAATGGATAATACGAGGTTTTTAGAAGTAAATTCAAATTTGTCTTTAGTTACGATGTTTTAAAGGAGATTTGAATCAAAAATCGAAATGATATCGTATATGAATTGTGGTAAAGAAATGGAACAATATGATAATGGAATAGTGGAAAACTTAACATGTATCGTTTTATTAATACTTGTAAATAACAAGTATAGCATTTACATAGTGACCTCTACCCAACTATGATAAATGATTCCAAGACCCAAATTCATATTAACTTGGGCACGGTGTGGCCGATAAATCCCTTATCAATATAACTCGGTGGACTAACTCTTTAATCGATTCTACTTTTAGAAATCTTGGTCGATAAAATTACATTAACATTTATCTTTAGCCCGAAACACATGCAACTACGGTCACGAATACTTCCGTTGAGCTCAATCCAAATTTCGAATAAATGTGTCCATGATCCAAACCCACATTAACTTGGGCACGGTGTAGCCGATAAATCCCTCATCAACATGAATTCGGTGGATAGACATTTATCACCCACTTCCCCTATGTAACAAGGTTTGTACCCCGGTGTGGCCGAGTGCACTCCCTCACGAAATAGGTTTTCATGGTTTCTACTTTTTGGTAAGGCTAAGTCTCAATTGTTTATTTTAGTGAGAGGTCATGTCAATTTATTATCTATCACGTTTTAAGTGAACTAAAGTGGTGAACTACGATAATTGTAATTGACACGGTCGATAAACTCGATTAAAATGATAATGCATGTTTTAGTTATGGCGATTTAGCGATGCATGTAACATATAAATAAAATGCAAAGCATAAATAAAATCCTAGTATGGCCTTCCTAAAGTAGTAAATCTAATAAACTATTACAAATTCGGAAACCAAGTCCTTTGGTCCCTTGAACTTCGGTCTTGGCATGCACTTTAAGGCAACATTTTCTTTAATGGATCGCCTTCTTGAGCGGCACCGTCTTCAAGGTACTCCGGAATAAATAAATTACATAATAAATTACATAATTTCCTATTTTACATTTGTAATTAAAAATAAAAATATATCTATTAAATTACAAAACGGTGATACGAGATCACAATAAATTACAACCAAATCGATATTCCCATACATTTCGGGTAATATCAATTAAAAACTAAGGCCATACTAAGTAAAATTACATAATTCAAAAATTACATAAAATTAAAATATGACAATCATAAATAAAATGCAGCATTATAATATGTATGAACATGCCAAATTTTATGCTAAATCGCCTTTAAAGAGCCAATATCGTATATTAATCGGTTTTTTTACTGAGTTTGCGTGATTTAACCTTTTAAAATCACAATAATTACATAAATTCATATTTATGTACAAGTTAATTACCCTAACCATCTTAGGACTCAAAAATTAGTCTCCACTAACATTTTGACAATAATTAAACTTGATTTCTTAATATTGTTCATAAATGGACCTAAAAATACAAAATTATATCATAAACTTCAAATTAAATCATAAAAATTTCAAATAATTTCAAAATATGAAATTTAAACTCATGAACATTCTGGAAAAATACCATGACACTCATAATGTTCAAAAACTTAGGTAAAAAATTTCAAAAATTTATCGAGAAAAACAATGTTGCGGTTTATCGGATTTATCAATTATTACCATAAAATATGAGAAAAATTATTTTTATTAAATTTTCACTTTTAGACCTGAAATATATGATAAAATGCAACATGTGACGTTTTTTCTTAGTCATGAAGTATGTTTTAGCATTTTTACTAATTAAAGTCACTATTTATGTGATTTTTCATCAAAAATTCATAAATCATGCATAAAGACTTCATTATAGCCAAATATTTTACACACATCTTGTAAAATTTCATGTGACAACATACTAAATTTTCATGAACAGATTCGAAATATGACTCATATTAACCTATTTTCCCATTTAAATACGATTTTAAATTGAAAAATCCATATTTCGAGCATAACAACTCATTTTATCATGAAAATTTACAGGCCATCAGTAGATAATATATGTGAAACATATCCAAAAACTACTGCAAAATTCGAAGTTTAGCTATTTTCGTCCAAAAATGACATTTTTATCATAAAAATCACATTTTAATGCCAATAATATATAAAATGAACAATAAAGTCCATAAATAAACCAAAATGTCCTAAAAATCACTTAGGACCAGAAACTTTTACCAAGAAAAATTATTTCATGATTTATCTTCATAAATCCTAAAAACAAGTTTTATAATTAAATTAACTCGGAAAAACTAACCCGATCTTGCATGCAACAGCCATAATGCTCTGATACCACTTGTAGGAAATCATATTTTAAATATCACATATTTTGGTTTAATGTTTTAGTCATAAAACTCAAAGATCTTATGCGTGCAAAACTAGAATAAGAGTAAGGAAAAATCGTTTCATACCATATGAATATTTCGGCTATTTGGGCGCCAACAAGATCTCCTACTTGTTAGTTCTTGAGCTATAATGAATATTAGGATGATCCTCCAAAATCCCCAAAGTAGAGATTCTCCTCTTGATTGCACCCAAGATTATCCCTTATCCCCACTAAACAATATTTGCTAGATATTAGTTTAGTAGTTTACCTTAATATTGATTACTAATACTCATATATTACATTAATAATATTAGTAATTTGATTTGAACAATTTGATTGAATCTTCTCATATTTTAGATGAAGATTAAAGTGAGAAGAGAGAATAATGCAAAAACTTTTGCATGTGATGTGTTAGAATAAAATAAGAGAACTAGAACTCTCTAAAAAGAAGGAGGGAGCACGGTTGGAGAGCCACAAATTCCAAGGATGGCATCTTACTTTATGCGTTTTGGTCTACACAAGAAATAGGTGTGTAAGGCTATCATGCTATAGGTATGATTAGCTTTATTTTATCACATAAAATAAATCAACCATAATGCATTATAACTCCCTCCATTTCGGTCCACTTTTATAAAATGGACTACCATTTTATTTTGTCAATTTGTCATTTGTCACACAATATGTCACATGTAGTATAATACTTGTTATTAATTAATTTGATGCATATTTATCACATAAATATCATTTAATAAATTAATTAAATTACATATAACAAATTGACTAGTGATACTTGATCACATAAATAAAATGGGTCATTTAATTATAATTCACAACATCTTGTAATTATAATTAACCATTCATTCTCATCTCTATTGTTTCTCAAACAATAAACAATTTTAGTAACAAAGCATTTTTATTACTAAAATAAATCTTATTTAATCTCATTACAACAAGAAATAATATTCTCTCTCACAATTGAATTGTTCAATTTTAAGGATTTGATCAACTTGTATCGTCATACAATTAATCAACTTTACAGATAAGGGCATCATCCTTTAGGTGTGACCTTAAGGGATCAACTAACCACCACCTTCCCACGACAGTAACGCCAAACTCTAGCAAGCCAATCGTTACCGATTAATGTTGGTCAGTTGACTATATATAATTGAATCATCCCTTACGTATTTTTAAAATGAGATTTAAATATGTGATCATCATGATCGACAATTGTGATCGCATTATTGTCGGGGACACTCCAACAAATCAGATGTCATAAGATCAATCCTGGCCACCAAACAAGTAGCCTGATAAGCGTTATGGAGACAGGCTGCAGCACCCTGAACAAAAACAAGAATAGTATAAGTATTATGTCATAATAATAAACACCTCTAAGTAAAAAAATATATACACATATTACAAAATACATATAATAATAACAAAAACTATATACCTCTCTCACAGCAGCCAAAGCTCTTGCCAAAAGGCTGACAGAATGATCTACTGAAGCAACTGCCTGGGTAGCAGGCTCAATAGGATCAAGGGTGAGCATAACATCTGATTTGGAAGCAACATAATCCCTGATCTTCACCTTAGCAGCCTCCACATTATCTACCCTAGCTCGCACCTCCCTGACTGGGGCAGACAGATCGACCTTTTTCACTTTCCTCTTCTGGGCTGCCGAACTTGTTTCAACATGGGCAATAAGAGTAGCAGAAACCTTGGAAGTAGCAGGCAATTCAGTTAAATCAATGACAAGTTTAGCATCACCACCTCCCTGGGAACTCTCCTCCCTGACCTTGGCCAGCCTGGCAGAAAGGTCAGTCATACCAAACCTGGAAAGGCGAGTGGATGATCTAGTAGCTATAACACGAGACACTATATTAGCAATAAAGACAGGCTATCATGAAAAATCCAAAATGAAAAGAAATGAAAGAACAAAATAGACTTACTGCCTGAAGTAGAAGCACTGGCAACTTTTGAAGGCTTTAGCACTCTCGCAACGCCTTCAGTCTTCAGGCAACAAGGGAGATGACCAGCCCCACAACAAAGAGGCCAGGTCCTTTCCATTTGAGGAATAGCAAGAAAAGCAGAAATATTTACAATAGGGTACTCAATTTTAGTAACCCAATCATCAACTGCGCACAAAGGAGGTATAACTCAATTTAATTTATTTATTTTAAAACTAACGAATAAACATGCAGGATAAAAGGAAAAGCCAGGGTACTCACCACCAACACAAGCATCATAGTTTAAATACGCCCAGATCAGGGCCCAACAGAATTGGTCCTAATAAACATGTACCCAGCAGCCCAGTTCTTGTCATGGCCGCTATCCAGATTGCTGAGAAGAGGAGTAATAGAAGGCCTGACTTTGAAACTTATGCGGCCAGGGCAATTGGTCTTGACAATGTAGAAGGCTTTCAAATCTTCAAGAGAAAAAGAGATATTATGTTTTTTGTAGAGATATTCAACAGAGTAGACTACTTCCCACACCATAGGCATCAGCTGATAAGAAGGCACACCAATTTTTTTATGACATCCACCATAAGTGGAGAGAAAGGAAGCTTACAGACAGCCCTGAAGGACCAGTCATGAATACCGAACCAACCAAGACATGCCCAGTCAGCACTGACATGGGAGTTTTCAGGGATCCAGACTTCAGAATCGGCAGGAATAATTCCCTTATCCTTCAACACCTTTTCAAATTCAGGTTTCAGACGATTTGAAAGAGACTGATCATCTTTCAGAGCTTTTGTGGGTTTGAATTCAAATTCACCATGGAAAATTGAAATCATCTCGAGCGGAGAATCAATCGGTTTTTCAACCACATGAGGTTGAGCAGCAGAAGATGAAGGGAGATTTTCAGAGGTGGTTTCTTTTTCGCTGCCATTATTGAAAAGTTGTTGAAAATTTATCAAGGAATTAAGAAAGCTTGAAGAAGAAGATTAAATCATAAGGGAATATATTTTGGTGAAGATTAATGCAATGATGTAAAAGGATATTTATACTCGGTGAAATTAAGGTTTCAACCGCAACTTGCGAAGATAATTATTGAGGAAAGTGCAGTAATTGCAACACGCGTCATCAAACCGCTAACTAGCCGTTACAGAAGCCAATCAGCCATAATCCAACCGTTGAACAGTTTTTTATAAATTAGAGGTTATCTCCTTATTTCTGGCCTGACTCAGCAAAGATAAGAAGATAAGGGACAATTGTTAGGCCTGGAAATCCGCAGATATCCTTGAACAATACTCTAGCTGGACCTAACCATCAGGGTGTCAGGACGTTAAGCTACCAGGACACAAGAAGACAGGCGTCCGGCCATGGAGAGGACAACGGTCAAAATATCAGGACGATATTTGACCAAGAGATCATATTATACACGAATATACGCGCAATAATTGAGCCATTAATTAGAAAGATTTAGCAATTAAAGACGGCAATTAAAGAAGCAATGATGAGCATTATTCCGGCTAATCAAGGCAGGATATTCATCATTGATGGAGAAAGATCTAGCAGCCGTTCAGCAGTTGATTATATAAAGAGCACTTAGATCATTTGCACTATATAAGACAAGATCCTAGCAACATACTAGCAATACTCAAATACAAGCTGAATTACAGATATTTGTGCGATTTATTCAATATTATAGTGATATCCTCTCCTGGCTTAGTGCCCGTGGTTTTTTCCTATTTAAGGGTTTTCCACGAACCAAATTCTTTGTCTTACTGTTAATCATTTACCGTACTTTATTCTTCAAATTTATACCCTGTCATACTTATTCACAGATTAATTCGAGCTTGTTAACCCTGCATATACCTACCCTAACCTGATTTCGCCTTGCGCAAAATCCATACAAAACAATTATCGAATAATGAATCACTTTAATTTTTAAGGAGATCGAGGTGGCGGGCGTCGAGACCCCATCTTTTCTGGAGACGTTTGAGTACACTGACTTGGCGGGCATGACGGTGATCTCGGAGATCCAATCTTTCAGCGAGGCTGTGACTGACGCTGGCCTGGATGAGCGGCAGCACGTTGTGAGGAGGGTAAGCCCCCAGCTTTGGCTTGAACTTTCTCCGTATTTGAATGAAGGTGGCACCGTCTAGGCATGTGAAGCTGTGGAGGATGGCCAACCAATTGCGCGCTATAGATATTAAGGCCCTTACTGATGGCTCGGGGTAGTAGGCATGAACCTTTTGTACCCGTCTTTATTTTTATTACTTCCAGTTTTGTGAAATGAAGTATCACTCCATTTTCTGTGTAGTGGGAGCGTGACCTGGAGCGTGAGCTGGCACAGTCCCAGGAGGAGACGGCCCATTTGCTGAGAGAGCTCGAGGCCAGAGACGCTGAGATCGCTGCCCTTGAGGCGACAGTGGCTGAGCTGAGGGGTCGTCAGGACTAGTTTGTGCTGACTTATGTTTGTACATTTGAACATTTCGGATGTAATTTTGGGCAGGAGCCCGTATTTTGATGTATATTTTTGCATTTAGGTTGTATATATGACGGCCTACGTGCCTTTGCTGCTAGGTGTTTGTTGTATCTGCAGGTTAGCTTTGAAAAAACAGGTTTCGCATCTGACGGTTTGCGCCGTCATGCTGCCGAAATTAACGTAGGAAATTACAAGAAAAACATATCGCAAAAAGAATTAAGATGTCCTAAATTAGCGTGAAAAAAAGAAAATGGAAAGAAAAAAAGTGCCCGAAAATGGATGAAATGACGCGACCGGGCGGTAGGGTGGGCTACCCCCTAAAAAAAAGAATTTAAAAGAAACGTCTAAGTGTGCCATAAACATTTTTGAAAAGAGGGAGTGAAATGATTCCCATAAAAAAAAAGATAAAAGAAAATAAGAAAAGTGTGCGTATTTGGCAAAAATGTCGATTTTGACTTGAAAAGCGAACCCGTAAAAGATTAGGAAACATAAATTTGTTAATTAATCAAAAATACCGAATTAAGTCCCTATAGGAAAAGGAAACATTAACTAAAACAAATTAGGAAAGATCCCACGGCTATCAAACGAGGAAAAGAGCCTGGGGAAGAGACGCAGCAAGAGCTGCGATCCTTCGAAGAGGCGCAGCGGCTGCTGCGTCTTCTCTCCAGCTTGTCGGTTCTCGACAGAACATGGGAAACGTCGAATAGTGTAAATAGAGGCTTCGGTTAAGCTTCTATTCTAACAATTCTCCCTTCCTTGACTTCGTATATTACATAAAACCTCATATATCTTCTCAAATTTTACCCAAAAAAAATATGGATGCCTTTGAAATTCGCATTAAGGAGTGGACGAATGAATTTACGAATGTAGAGAAACACGACACGGGTGCTTTTAACTTAGGATAAATCATAAGTTTTAATCTAGTGAAGGTAATTAGGCCTTTTTTGTATGCTTGTCTTGAATATTGGGACCCTAATTTTCATGTATTCGCCTTTCCGGGAGGTGAAATTTGTCCCATTCCTGAAGAGATTGCTGCGGTTGGAGGATGGGACTCAGAAAGTGTTCTGGCTGTACCCCCTAGCTCTCAAGGTTATAAAAATAAATTTAGGGATTTGCTTGGAATGAGCAAGGGCGAGGTAGACCGTCTTCTGACCTCAAAAGGTGTCCGTATGTTTGAATTTGTCGATCAATTTATAAATAGGGAGGACCCTACTATCTCTTATGTGGCAAGGTGCAGAGCTTATGGATTTTGCCTTCTTCATTGCTATGTCCTGCGAGGGCATGTGGATAGAGAGATGACGGGTGACCCTTGATTTTTAGGCATAGTGGAGCAAATGGAACTGCGCAGGAGCCCAGCATGCTTAGCTCTAGGGGACATGATGTGACTCATATTTGAGCATATTAAGTCCCCGAATTAACCTCGTCCCCATGATTTATAGTGCATAATTGGTCATTTACTATCTTTAGTTTACCATTTTGCATATTCTTTGAGGTTTTGTCCCCTTGGTAGGAAAAGAGTGCTAACATTGCATTTATGAGGCAAAATGGAGCTAAATGGATCGCACCTAATGACCAAGCATCAAAGATAAGACCAACACTAGAGGCCTAAGTAAATAATAAAGTGAAATGGCCAATGATGAAAGGATCCTTGCATCCCCGAAATGATCCCTGTGGATTGTTAAGGAGGAAAAGAAGAGAAGCAGTCTGCCCATGAATCCGAGCGGATCAGGCACGATTCGGGAATCTCACAGCAACAAGATCCAGACGTCTTGTTCCCAAGACGAGCGGATTATAGCCCAAGGAGCCGAGCGTCTTCCCCTGGATCCGAGTGGATCCTAAGATAGAAGAGCCCGTGCCACACCTCAAGACGAGCGGATCGTGGCAAGACTAGCATGGGAATCCGCTCATTTCCTTCGGGAGGAGCATTTCCTCAACTTTTCGTAGGGTGTTAATAGCCATTTAAGCCCTTAGTAACCCTAATCTTTGTACCTAATCTTTAGTATAAATACCCATTTGTACTACCTAGATTAGCATCCAATTTGAATGCTCTCTTAACCCATCCTTAATCTAGTTGTAATCATCTCTAAATACTCTCAAATTAGTCTTAATCAAGTTGTAATACAATTCTCAATATTAATCACATACTAATCTTTCCTTAATTTCTCTATTTTTCTTCCTTTAATTTGGGTAATTAGAAGATTATTTGGGTTTATTTTGAGGATTGACAACCTTCCATCAATCATCAAGTACTTCTATTATTCTTTGCTTTATTATTTGGAATCATCTTCATAGGTATAATTTTCTCTTAATCTTGTTTATTATTGTTAATCACCTTCATTTATTCATCATGTTTTGCCTTGTTAGTATGATTAACAACCTTGTTAGTATGCTAAACTTGATAAAGAGTGAGTAGTTTCCTTAGCTAGGGTTAATGGGGAATTAGGGGAAACCAACATGGGGAATGATTCATGCTTGATCTAATATATATGTTTTCATAATTAAATTGCTTGCTTGTTGTGATTTCAATTTATGCACATGTTATGTTTGATGAAATGCGAGCCTATGAATCCTTGCATTTTTTACCCATCACCTATCTTTTCAATTAGGCTTGTAAGCTTATTCACCAACTCGTCCTCCATTAGACCACGCATATAGTCGAATAGGAAGGATTAAGTCGACTTGTAGGTGTTGTACAATCTAATCGATTCGACTCCGGGACCCAAACCTTCTTAGTGATTGTAAGCTTATACACCAACTCGATCCCATCACAACAATAAGTGTTTGCTATATAATAGAGAACATGTTTGTATGATCGACTCCCACGAATCCCCTATGAACCGATGACACCCTAATGCCTTTAATCAATTATTTACAACCCATCTATTTACCTTGCTTTGTTTTTATTCATCTTGTTGATTAGTTTAGTTGATCTTATATCTCTACCCAAATTTTGACACCCTAAGATACGACCATTTGCAATTGAGAATCCTACATCAATACCCGTCCCTTAGGATCCTACCTCTACTTGCCTCTCTGCTAAGAGTAGTTTGTGAAGTTATAAATATTGTTTTGGTTGGTAGCTTTTGACAACGAGTTTAAACCGAACCAAAAATGGCGCTGTTGCCGGGGACTCTGTTAATTTGATTTGATTTTCATTAATTTTTTTTAGTTATGTCTTTCTTTACCTTGAGGGAAAGAACTTCCTCAAGGTATTTCTCACCTTTTTCTCTTAGTGTACTTTGCAATATGGATATTATAGATTGTTGTGTAGAGAACCATATGAGTACTACTTTCATCAAAGATCCTTTGTAAGCATTAGAAACCTTAGAAGCAAGTGAGGCCAAAAACAAGCATTGGGAATTGGAAGTAGACCTCCTAGAAGCCGCTCTAGCCAACAAAGAACTCACCTATGAGCAATCCATGTTTATAAATAACATTCTTGAGGAAGCATCACAATCCACTAAAGAAGAACAAGCAACCGAAGATCATACCATACAAGCCGAAGAGCTAGATGAATAAGTCATGAAATTTGAGTATGATGATCTTGTAGAACAAGTCTAATATGCCATGAGAATGGAATGTATAATGGAGATGGAGCATGTCCTTAATGAAACTTCAATGGTAGAAAGTGAGGTACAAACTTCAACTCTAAAACCCCTTCCTCCAAATTTGAAATATGCTTACCTTGATGAATCTAAAACTAAACCTGTGATTGTTAATGAAAAACTTGATGAGAATCAATTGGAATGTTTGCTTGATGTGTTAAAAGAACATGAAAAGGCTATAGCTTATAGTCTATATGACCTTAAGGGGATAAGCCCCAATTTTTGCATGCATAGAATTCATCTAGAAGAGAACCATAGGCCTACCATCCAAGCCCAAAGAAGACTAAACCTCCACATGCAAGAAGTTGTAAAAGCGGAGGTTATGAAATTACTTGATGTGGGAATCATTTATCCTATATCGGATTCTTTGTGGGTTAGCCCCGTTCAAATGGTACCCAATAAAGAAGGTACCACGGTGGCGACAAATGATAAGAACGAGCTAATACCCACAAGGAAGATCACCGATTGGCGTATGTGTATTGACTATCGTAAATTGAATTCCGTAACAAGAAATGATCATTTCCCCTACCATTCATTGGCCAAATGCTTGAGAGGTTAGCCTCTAACAAATTCTTTTGCTACCTTGACGGGTACTCGGGATTCTTCCAAATCCCGATACACCCGGATGACCAACACAAGACCACTTTCACATGTCCCTACGGTACTTTTGCATATAGGAGAATACCCTTCGGGCTATGCAATGCTCCCGCTACTTTTCAAAGATGCATGATGAGTGTCTTCTCCGATTATCTAGAAACCATAATTGAAGTTTTTATGGATGATTTTAGCGTTTATGGAAAAGATTTTGACTCTTGCTTACATAACCTTTCTCTTGTATTGCAAAAATGTGAAGATGTTAGCCTTGTCTTGAATTGGGAAAAGTGTCACTTTATGGTCAACGAAGGTATTGTTTTGGGTCATTTAATCTCGGAAAAGGGTATCGAAGTTGACAAGACTAAAGTTGAGGTGATAGAGAAACTCCCACCTCCCGTGAATGTTAGAGGGGTGAGAAGATTTCTCGGTCACGCGAGTTTTTATCGCCGTTTTATAAAAGATTTCTCCAAAATCGCGAAACCCCTCACTCAACTTTTGCTTAAAGATGACCAATACCAATTCACTAATGAGTTTGTTGAAGCCTTTCATAGAATCAAGGAAGCATTTATCTCGGTATCGATCATCCAACCACCAAATTGGAAACTACCATTTGAGATCATGTGCGATGCAAGTAACTACGCCGTTGGAGCGGTTCTTCGCCAACGGGTAGGAAAGGCTTTTCATGCTATCTATTATATAAGCAAGATTCTCGATGCCGCCCAAGTGAACTATGACACCACCAAGAAGGAACTCCTTGCCATTGTCTATGCTTTAGACAAATTCCGTTCCTATTTGCTTGGATCGAATGTGATTGTCTTCTCGGATCACCGTGCTCTTCGACATCTCTTGATAAAAAAAGAGGCGAAACCAAGGTTGTTGAGATGGATTTTGCTACTCCAAGAATTCGATCTGGAGATAAGAGATAAGAAGGGAGCCGAGAATGTAGTAGCAGATCACTTGTCAAGAATTCGATTCCATGATGATGAGGGAGAGACACCAATCAATGACTATATCCCCGATGATAGTTTTATGGCCATCCATTCACAACTTGAGAAGCACACCACACCATGGTTTGCCGACTATGCTAACTACATTGTTGGAGGAGTCCTTCATCCAAACTTGAACTACAATTAAAGAAAGAGATTCTTGTTTGAAGTGAAGAGATACTTTTGGGATGATCCCAATCTTTACAAGGAATGTAGTGATGGACTTTACCGAAGATGCATAACCCAATGGGAAGTTTAAGGTGTTTTGGAGGGATGCCATTCATCACCTTATGAAGGACACCAAAGAGCACGTAGAACTATTGCCATAGTCCTTCAATCGGGCTTCTTTTGGCCTACCATGTTTGAAGATGCTAGAGAATTTATCCTCCATTGTGATCCTTGCCAAAGAACCGGGAACATTTCTTGGAGAAATTAGATGCCACAATGAGGAATATTGGAGGTAGAAATTTTCGATGTTTGGGGAATTGACTACCAAGGACCATTTGTGTCATCTCAAGGAAATAAGTACATTCTTATAGCCGTTGATTATGTATCAAAGTGGGTAGAAGCAATTGCTACTCCAACCGATGACGCCAAGACGGTTACTAAACTTCTCAAGAAAGTAATCTTCCCAAGATTCGGAGTCCCTAGAGCACTCATCAGTGATGGAGGGACACATTTCCATGAGAAGAAGCTCACATCTCTTTTGACAAAGTATCGTGTTCAACATAGAACCGGATTTGGATACCATCCTCAAACAAGCGGTCAAGTTGATGTTTCGAATAGAGAAATCAAACAAATTCTTGAGAAGGTTGTCAACAAGATTCGTAAGGATTGGAGCATGAAGTTTGATGACACTCTTTGGTCTTATAGGATGGCCTATAAGACTCCCATAGGAGCCTCCCCTTACAAACTAGTCTATGGAAAGGCATGCCATTTGCCAATTGAATTGGAGTATAAAGCTTTTTGGGCAATCAAGGCTCTTAACCTTGATCTCAAGTTAAGTGGCCAAAAGAGGATAATGCAAATTCAATAATTGGTGGAATTCTGACTACAATCCTACGAAAATGCCAAGATCTACATGTAGAGGACAAAGTTGCTTCATAACAAGAGAATCAAGCAAAAGGCCTTACACAAGGGAGACAAAGTCCTTCTATTTAACTCCCGATATCGACTCTTTCCCGGGAAGTTAAATTCAAGATGTATGGGGCCCTATGTGATCACCGAAGTAGGAAAATATGGCGAATTTGAAATAAAGTCGGAAGATGGAAACATGTTCAAAGTCAACGGCTAAAGGTTGAAGCCATATTATGAAGGAGCGTTCATCGGATAAATCAAGGTCATCCGCCTCGAGCCTCTCCCACCCTGAAAAGACCATCAAAGAGAGAGTTTGGTGGAGTCCTCTCCAAACCACCACTTGTAAATATACTAACCTTTCTCACTTGAATTTTTAACTATATTGCATTTACATTTAATTTCAATAAAGCATGATTTTTGACATGAGAGTTGGTGAGGCAGTGTTACTAACTCTTTTGATGAATGAAGGATTTAAAAATTCAAGTGTGGGGAAGCACTCTTAAATGAACAAAATGAGGGATAGAAGAACAAAAGGAGGAAACCCCCACGGGCAGACCTGATTCCGCAGAAACTGTAGGCAATCCGGACGTCTCCTAAGAGAATCCGAGCGTCCTGGCTCTAAGACGCTCATCTTGGGAATGCTGAAATTGAAAAGTTTAGACTGTATTAAAATCTGAGCAGATTGCAAAGAAGGCGCCCGTCGCAGTCCAGGATCTGCTCATCTTGTGAGAAATGCGCCCGTCCTGACCTTCTTCAAATTAATGATTTCACTCTGTTTATAAATCTGCCCGTCTTGAAAAGGATCCGAGCGTCTCCAATTGGAATCCGCTCGTCTCCAACAAGATCTGCGCGTCCCATCACGGGTTGGAAAAACCAGATTGCACTGACAATGGATCCGAGTGTCCTGAGCTCGATCCGCCCGTCTCTACCTGCTCTTATGTTTTTTTTTTGCAGAGCAAGGATCCGCCCGTCCCAGACACGGCCCGCGCGTCTCCCTCCCGTATTGCTTCCCTATTTTCGACAAATCCAATATTTTACGCACCACACATCTCTTGACACCTCATCCTTCCTTCCTCTATAAAACATAAAATCCCCTCCCATATGACTCAAATCACACCAAAAGCACTCATTCAGCTCTCTAAATTAAAAAAAAAAACCCAAAACATAGGGTTTCATGAAGGATCTCAATTACAAAGAATATCTTCATCTTCAACAAGCCAAATTTCTAGATCTACCTTTAAGATGAGATCAAGAAGGTCCTCTACTAAAGAAATAATAAGACCAAGAGTAATTGGAAGCTCCTCTACATATCACCTCAACACAATAAGGAGAGAGCATGAAGAAATAGTTGATCTCTCAAGACTTAATGAGTTCTCTAACATAGAATTCGTCAATGTTGTGCAAAGACACATCTTTCATCGTCTCCTCGGTAAGAACATTCTTCCTACTAAGTTTATGTGCCATGACACATTGAGGAAACTAGGCATCTATCATCAAATCGAGGCACTTTTTGACCTATTTGTTCTTTCAACTATGTTCCACATGCATGAACTAACCTATCGGTCCTTAGTTCTTTAAATCTTGAGTTTTCTAAAGATTTCTACCTTGAACAAGACAATTTGTGTGGAGTTTAGACTAGAGAACACAACTCGAATGATGACTCTTGTGGAGTTTGCTAGTGTGTTGGGTCTTGATATATCGCCTACCCGTACATCAAAGCCGCGAAATTATAGCATAGCACCTCTATGGCGAGCCATGACGGGTCGCGATTTCTCGTTCATTAAGGAATGATCGGCTTCTCATATTCAAAACCCCATTATTCGGCTCACTTACCGGTTTCTCACAAGCACTCTATTAGCCCGCCGTGGTCCCGCGGTAGTGAATGAACTCGATCTTGTTTTTATGGAGTCATACCTCAAGATAGAAGGGAGGAGCGGTTATCACTTCAATGCCCCCCCCCCCCTAATAACAAAGCCTGCAAAATTCTTCAACCCCAATTTTAACAACAACAATGCTTATACACCTCTTCCGGGCAACACCAAGATTGGTGAAATGTTGATTCTCCGACAACACCATTGGATAGCCCTTGAAGGCTATGAGAAAAGGATTAAATGGATAACCAAAGGGAGCACCCCCATCTTCCTTCCAATGAAAGGCTTAACAAGGATATCACCTCAAAGGGGTCCTCTCTCACAAGTACCATCCTACCTCGTCCCAACAAATACAACCCAAGCAAATCAAACCCCACCTCTAACCCAACCTCAACAACATGAACCTCAAACAAATGACAAAGAGAAAGTTTTTATCCTGCCTTACCCATTTCCATATCAACCGTATAATCACCCAAATCCCTTCATCCTTCCAAGAGACGACTTCATCACGGGTCTACTCCAAGACATGCACCAAAAGCAATATGAAGTAAGAGTGGACAACTACTTTGATCTCTATCCACAATTTCACCGGTTGCCCCATCAAGGGCATATTAGTGAAGAGGGAATGCTTCCCTCTTGGGCTCAAATGGATATCCTTTTTCCAAACTCAGAGCATGCCAACGGTGGAACACATGGAGTAGGAGAAGAAGGAGGGTCAAGTGGCGGTGATACGGTGGAGGTTAATAGCGAGGGGGACGAGTTCATGGACTTTTATAAGAGTGACGATGTGCAAGAACAAGGGGATAGTGATTTCGGAGGGGATGATAGTAACCATTGAAGATGTTCATGAGCTAGGTGGAGTGGGCATGCGCTACTCACCTTGGCCAAGGTGAAGCTCTTCTTTCCCCCTCATTTTTGTTGTCAAAAATTTCATGCTTTGCTAACTTGTTTTACAATAGATTGTTTCAATCTCTTGTATTGTCCTTATAAAAGTGAAGGACTATTATTCCACCTTGGCAACATCTAGGTGATGATAAATTTATTGTTCCCACTTTGAAAATCCAAAATGACAAATTAGTTTCATGAATTGCATGCTTGTGCATGAACTCCGCCATTTTTACACTAGAAATAGTGTCTTACCTGGTTTGGGGAAGTTCAAGATCAAGCATTGAGAATTAATCTAAATTAGCTCTCCAACCAATAAATTCATGCATCATATAGTATAGTTTAGAATGCATCACTTGTGTATATGTCATATAGATTGTATATTAGCATAGAAATCATGCATTCTCATTTAGCTTGCATAATTTCCTACTGTATTGGCATTGAAGACAATGCCCATACTAGTGTGAGGATGAGAAATTCTAACTTTACTTTTAAACCAAAAATGATAAAAATTGAAAAAATTTGAAAAATACAAAAACATTTCTTTTTATTTCATAAACATAAAAACCATGAAAATTTTGAACAAAAAAAAAAAACCAAAAACATGTTCATTCTTTTATAGTGTACAATTTTATACTATTGTATATATTTGCTTGTTTATTTGTTTATCCTTCTATCACATTCATCGACTATGCCACATCCGAGACATGAGGATTATAAAGACCGCATGGTTTGATATTTCCATTCTCCTTTTTCCTCTCTATGTTAATGAATATGTGGCTTTATTTTGATTGATGCTCTTTACACCAATGTGATTGTAGGAGTTGCATTTAGTTTATATGGCATACTTGTTGGTAGAAGCATATGCATTAGGTTGTATAAATGTTAGTTGCATCATGGCATAAAGTTGCATTTTAGGAAAAGTTTGTGAAAACATCTATTTGGTAAGCTTGACAAGTGTATATAAGGCCCTTGTAGATACTTTTTCTTCTTAAGACTTTTCTCATAAGAATGCTTGTAAAACACCCTAGGATGTGTCGTTCTAGTATCCTTTGACCCATGGATTAAGGCCTAGTCAAGAGTACCTTGTGTTGTGATAACTCCTTGGCTACCGTTTATTCTAAGGTGACCCTTGAAACCATGAAACCATCTTCCACATTCTACCATGTTTTGTCAACAAAAAGGGAATGGGCACAAAAACTATCAAAATTTGAGTCCAAGCATTGAAATGAAAGTCAAAAAGTTTGCAATTTGCATCAAATAAAAGAGGAGTACAAAAATAAGAACTCATATTCTTCAAATATAAGCACCCTCGTTACAAATGGGGTGGGTGGCTTTGAAAATGTTCAAAAGAAAATGCAAAAAGTTGAAAGTTGTCAAGTATCGAAATGCCAAACATCAAAGAAATGGCAAAAATAAAAATGTTCTCAAATGTCAAATGCCACAAGAAATTGGGGGGAATAACAACATCAAAAGCAAAATCCCATATGAAACTCAAAATCTATTTATCCCTTTATCCATCGAATCCACTTTTGTGCATGGTAGAGAGGGGACAACCCATCTTCTTATCTAGGTAAGAAGGGGAATTCCGCGATCCTCCAGTGTTTTTAACACCATAGGGAGTCTACTCTTGACAAAAGCATTTAACGATTGAGAACAAAGGTACCCTAGCTTGACACGATTTGGAGGTGATTTATTGGTATCCTTCTAGGCTTAGTAGTTTGAATAAACCGTATCTATGATGGAGTGTGTACCCTTAGATTGCTTCCCTTTTAGATAATTTCCGCCACTTAGATGAGGAAAGTGGCTATTCATTTTTGTAGATGCTGCGTAATGCTTGGATGTGTCGTCATTTTGGCAAGCCCCACCTTGCCTTGCAAGAAGGCATCCTACCTCATGGTTGTCTTGTTGTGAATTGAAGGGGCGGAGTGAGACCGATAATTGTCTCATATCGGCTATATTAGTAGGTTAGTTTAAATAAACGTCCTAGTTTTAGACACCTCTTTACTCGGGATGAGCAAAGGTTCGGTTTGGGGATGTTTGATGTGACTCATATTTGAGCACTATTAGTCCCCGAATTAACTTCGTTCCCATGCTTTATAGTGCATAATTAGGTCATTTACTATCTTTAGTTTCCCATTTTGCATATTCTTTGAGGTTTTGTCCCCTTGGTAGGAAAGAAGTGCTAACCCTGCATTTATGAGGCGAAATGGAGGTAAATAGATCGCACCTAATGACCAAGCATCAAAGAGAAGACCAACACTAGAGGCCTAAGTAAATAAAAATGTGAAATGGGCAATGGTGAAAGGATCCTTGCATCCCCGAAATGAACCTTGCGGATTGTTAAGGAGGAAAAGAAGAGAAGAAGTCTGCCCAGGAATCCGAGCGGATCATGCACGATCCGGGCGTCTCACAGCACCAAGATCCGGGCGTCTTGTTCCCAAGACGAGCGGATTGTAGCCCAAGGAACCGAGCGTCTTTCCCTTAATCCGAGCGGATCCTAAGACAAAAGAGCCCGTGCCACACCTCAAGACGTGCGGATCGTGGCAAGACTAGCACGGGAAACCGCTCATTTCCTTCGGGAGGAGCATTTCCTCAACTTTTTTTACGGTGTTAATAGTCATTTAAGCCCTTAGTAACCCTAATCTTTGTACCTAATCTTTAGTATAAATACCCCTTTGTACTACCTAGATTAGCATCCAATTTGAATGCTCTCTTAACCCATCCTTAGTCTAGTTGTAATCAACTCTAAATACTCTCAAATTAGTCTTAATCTAGTTTTAATACAATTCTCAATATTAATCACATCCTAATCTTTTCTTAATTTCTCTAATGTTCTTCCTTTATTTTGGATAATTAGAAGATTATTTGGGTTTATTTGGAGGATTGACAACCTTCCATCAATATCAAGTACTTCTATTACTTTTGCTTTATTATTTGGAATCATCTTCATAGGTATAATTCTCTCTTAATCTTGTTTAATTATTTTTAATGACTTTCATTTATTCATCATGTTTTGCCTTGTTGGTATGATTGACAACCTTGTTAGCATACTTAACTTGATAATGAGTGAGTAGTTTCCTTAGCTAGGGTTAATGGGGAATTAGGGGAAACCAACATGGTGAATGATTCATGCTTAATCTAATATATTTTCATAATTAAATTGCTTGCTTGTTATGATTTCAACTTATGCATATGTTATGTTTGATGAAATGCGAGCCTATGAATCCTTGCATTTTTTACCCATCACCTATCTTTTCAATGAGGCTTGTAAGCTTATACGCCAACTCGAGCCTCATTAGACCATGCATATAGTTGTATAGGAAGGATTAAGTCGACTTGTAGGTGTTGTACAATCTAATCGATTCGGCTCCGGGACCGAAACCTTCTTAGGGATTGTAAGCTTATCCACCAACTCGATCCCATCACAACAATAAGTGCTTGCTATATAATAGAGAACAAGTTTGTATGATCAAATCCCACGAATCCCCTATGAACCCATGACACCCTAGTGCCTTTAATCAGTTGTTTACAACCCATCTATTTACCTTGCTTTATTTTTATTCATCTTGTTGATTAGTTTAGTTGATCTCTTATCTCAACCCAAATTGTGACACCCTAAGACACGACCATTTGCAATTGAGAATCCTACATCAATACCTGTCCCTTGGTATCCGACCTTTACTTGCCTCTTTGCTAAGAGTAGTTTGTGATGTTATAAATATTGTTTTGGTTGGTAGCTTCTGACGACGAGTTTAAACCGAACCTGGAGACATTATAGGATTGCACATAAGGAAGGCGAACCGCGAGTATCCTTATCTTGGGAGTCCTACTATTTTACAGGTAAAAACCCGTTGTAACACCCCCATTTATTTAAGGGCCTATATTAGGACTCCCCAAATAACTAAGGGTGTTACCATCTCGGTTTCCCGAGGTAGTAGATAACAAAGGGAAAGAAGCGCAGTACTTTAATAAACAAATGTAATGTCATTACAACAGAAATAAGGTTTGCCTCGGAAAATAAAGTGTATGTCTGAAAACATGAAATGAAACTACAAAAGTGATCTAGACTCTAGTCCGGTCCAGGATCCAAGCCCTCTCTTCCCATCCACTTCCATGGTCTCAAGTACTGTCAATCTGCTCCCCAATAATTTGGTTCATCACAAAGCGTACACGAATACACGGGGTCAACTATGAAGTTGAGTAGGAAACAGAATAAGTACAACAACAAAAATGCATAACTCCATTTCCAATTCGTCACGTCCCCCACCTCTCCAAATCACGGACCGCATAATCTCCATACCGTATCACGGACCCCGAATAGTCTCTGTTCCATATCACGGACCCTACATCTGGACCCTGAATAATTTCCGTTCCATATCACGGGCCCTATATCACGGACCGAACAATTTTCCGTCCCGTATCACGGACCCTATATCACGGACCCTGAACAATTTCCCGCTGTCTTATATCACCACATAATAGGATATGCATAACATAACAAAATTAATATAATAAACGGTACCACCTGCAATTCCCAAGACAGTTCAAGAATTCGATTCAGTATTTAAGTGGAAGATAAACCCAGTCTATTCCCCTACCTCAAATTGCAGAATGACAATCCAACATTGCTAAAAAATACTCCACGCGAAAACCGTCACCTAAACATATAATATTTATTAATTATTATTCCTTCAATTATTCCCCATTATAAAATAGCAATGATACCGACTATAGCGACTTTCTAAAAGTGGAAAGTTTCCTAAAATAGAGACTTCCCGAAATAGTAGCCTTGCCCAAAATAGAAACTTTTCTCTTTTAACAACCCGACTCAAAACCCGTCTTTAATTAATTACTCATTATTAATTATTATTTTGTTGGAATGCAAACCAAGATGACAATTAAAGGTTTAAATGAATTATATGGTGAAACGACCCAACACTTGAACAACTCGAACAATCCCGACTCTAATTATATTAAATAACTCGAGAATTAACTTAACTCAATTATTTGATGGCACGGGAATTATATTAATTAAACTATGAAAAACCCGTCTTTAATTTGCTAATAAGTCGGAACTAGATTAATTAATTAAGCATATAATAACAATGTTAATAATACTAATGGTAACACACTAAAAATACTAACATAATAATAATACTAATAATAATAACAGTAGTAATTATAGTAACCATGAAACCAACGCAACAATCCGCAGCCCGCGAAGATCTCGACTCGAATTCATTACACGACACACACACACC
The DNA here is from genome assembly GCF_048544455.1 of Silene latifolia. Lineage (NCBI taxonomy): Eukaryota > Viridiplantae > Streptophyta > Magnoliopsida > Caryophyllales > Caryophyllaceae > Silene > Silene latifolia. The sequence goes on from NW_027413609.1 coordinate 4,062,237, forward strand.
CCTCGACCCGCGTCATCAACCAAACCCATGCCCCACAGCCACCGCCAGCCACCGCACGCCTGCACCCACCTCGACCTGCTCCACCCCCGACACCCAGAAATGGGTCGACTCCCGCCGGCAAGCCGAGCCACGGCCATGGCTTGGCCTGGTTCACCACCCAATCCCCCACAAACACGCCAAACAGGTTTGTAAAGACACGGTGCAACCCCAACAACCACGCACAACACCACCAACAACCACCTCAGACAATATCTCCGACAACTACACTACCCAAAGGACGTGGTGCCACCACATCGACCTCCCCCGAGTCAATGGCGGCACCACCCCAAGGTCCCTACCTGAAACAGACTCGAAACACCCACCCTAGACGCCATTTCCGACACCCACAACCACAACGACCACCCTCAAAACCACCGAAGACTCGACCCCACCCCGAGAACACAACCTAGCCACCACGACCCATCGACTACAGCGACACACATGATATTACAAAAATGAACTGGAAAACAAGGTAACGAAACGAATGGTGATGACGACCTTACCTCGCTCGAATCGCCACCTCGGCCACCCTAGCAACCGCCGTCAGCTTCTCTCTGTTTCTCACTCACTCACCTGCACAGTTGGTGTGTAATAATTGCCAGCGGAAGGGTAGGGTGGTCGGGTTTTTAAAAGGAAGGAGAGGGGCAAGGGAGTATGGGTTGCGTTGGGGGTTGACGTAAACAAAGGAGTATGGGTTGCCTTGTTGTTGGTGTAGGCGTGGGGTTGGGGTATGGGTAGTCTAGGTTTGGGTAAAATAATCAAGCATGCTTTACACTCCCCAAAGACACGGTCCCCTTAATTATTTTGGGTCCGATTGGTTTCTTATTTGCGTTTAACCAATACCCGCAATCCTATATTTAATTATCTTATATGAAACGTAAACTTACGAGAATACTTCCGTATTATCCCGACACTGAGTAACATAAATATGTACTTACTTTCATGATTAAATTTAACGTCTTGTGATTATAGTTTGTTATTTATTATATTATAATATTATATTATTTAGCGACATAACACGGCCGGCTTATAATAATTTATTAAAAGTCAGGGTATTACAGTCTTCCCCCCTTAAAATGAACTTCGTCCCGAAGTTCACCAATCGTAACCGATTAAGGGTTTACTCAACTTCTTTTACTTGTTCCTTATTTGGTTGTAATTTATAAAGCTACACGTAAAAACTTCGAAATGTTACATTCTACCCCCCTAAAAAAAATGTTACGTCCTCGTAACTCACCTTAGGTGAACAAGTGCGGGTACTTCTCTTTCATAGACATTTCAGTTTCCCACGTTGCTTCCTCGACATTGTGATTAGTCCATAAAACTTTCACTAAAGCTGTTTCTCCCTTCCTAGTTTTTCTTACTTTCCTGTCCAGGATCTCTTTTGGCATCTCCACATAGGATAACTGTTCGTCTACTTCAACAACATCATGGTTCAGTATATGCGAAGGATCACTCACATACTTCCTCAATTGTGAGACATGGAATACATTGTGGACCTTAGCTAGAGATGGAGGTAAAGCTAGTCGATATGCCACTTCTCCCACTCTGTCCAATATCTCATATGGTCCAATGAATTTCTGACTCAGCTTTCCCCGTTTCCCAAATCTCATCACCCCTCTCATCGGTGATACTTTCAGCAAAACTTTCTCTCCAGCCTCGAAAGAAATATCACTTCTCTTGAGATCAGCATAGCTCTTCTGCCTATCTTGGGCAGCTCTCATCTTCTGCCGGATAACCCGAACCTGTTCCACCATCTCTTGGATCATCTCTGGTCCCAACACCACCGTATCAGCTCGATCATCCCAACACACGGGACTCCTACACTTCCTCCCATACAAGGCCTCAAAAGGGGCCATCCCAATGCTAGCATGATAGCTGTTGTTATACGAGAACTCTATCAACCCCAGTCGATCCTCCCAAGATCCCCCAAACTCCAGCACACAAGCTCTCAACATATCTTCCAAAGTCTGAATAGTTCTCTCAGTCTGACCGTCGGTAGCTGGATGAAAAGCTGTACTCATCTTCAGCTGAGTACCCAATGCAGATTGCAGCTCCTGCCAAAACCTAGATATGAATCTCGAATCTCGATCTGAAACAATGTCCTTAGGCACACCATGCAATTTGAGCACATTCTGAACATATAACTTAGCCAACTCAGCCTTACTCCAGGTATCTTTCATAGGAATAAAGTGAGCAGACTTAGTCAACCTGTCAACAATCACCCAGATCATATTGTTGCCTCTCTGAGTTCGTGGCAACCCCACTATGAAATCCATGGATATACTTTCCCACTTCCACTCTGGCACCTCTAGAGGTTGAACCTTGCCCTGCGGCCTCTTATGCTCCCCTTTCACTCTCTGGCATGTCAAACATCGAGACACAAACTCCGCAACTTCCTTCTTCATATTTGGCCACCAGAAAGTCTTCTTAAGATCCTTGTACAACTTGTCACCCCCTGGGTGAACGGAATATGGCGTGGCATGAGCCTCGGTTAGAATCTTCTTCTTTAATCCTTCATTGTCAGGGATGCACCACCTCCCATTGAACCTCAAATTACCATCAGAATGAATGCTGAATTTGGATTTGACCTCTCCATCAGCGCTCTCAATCATCTCACGCCATTTCTGGATTTTAACATCGTCTTTCTGCAACTCTCGAATCTCTCCATACAACTCTGGCTCTACAGTCAAATCCCCAAGGGTCTCTCCCTTCCGGATCACGTAAATCCCCATCTCTCTCAGCTCATTATACAATCTTACTCTCGATCTGGCACTACACAAAGCATGGATGGACTTCCTACTTAGTGCATCTGCCACCACATTCGCCTTGCCCTCGTGGTAGATAATTTGCATGTCATAATCTCCAATCAACTCTATCCACCTCCTCTGCCTCATATTCAATTCTCGTTGGGTGTAAATGTACTTCAAGCTCTTATGATCCGAAAACACTTTAAAAGTAGCCCCGTAGAGATAATGACGCCACAATTTAAGTGCGAAGACTTCGCTCCCAACTCCAAGTCATGGGTAGGGTAATTCTCCTCGTAGGTCTTCAAGCGTCGTGAAGCATAAGCGATCACTCTCCCATTTTGCATCAATACACACCCCAGGCCATGCTTAGAAGCATCAGTATAAACCTCGAAATTCTCACTCCCATCTGGTAAGGCCAGGATAGGAGCCGTCGTCAGGCGTTCCTTAAGGGTTAAGAATGCCTTCTCACAACTCTCATCCCAGACAAAACGATTCTCTTTCCTCATCAACGATGTCAAGGGCTTTGCTATCTTCGAGAAGTCCTTGACAAATCTTCTGTAGTAACCCGCCAAACCGAGAAAGCTTCGAATCTCGCTCACATTCTTAGGACTCTGCCACTTAGTCACAGCCTCAATCTTGCTTGGATCGACAGACACCCCTTCTTTAGAAATCACATGCCCTAAAAAGGCAACTTTCTTCAGCCAAAACTCACACTTGCTCAATTTTGCATTCAATTCTTTTTCCTGTAGTACCTTCAATACTTTCCTCAGGTGCTCTTCGTGCTCCTCCTCATTCTTGGAATATACCAGGATATCATCAATAAACACGACCACGAATTTATCCAGGTATGGACTGAATACCCGATTCATCGGTCCATGAAAGCTCTTTGGTGCATTAGTCAGCCCGAATGGCATTACCACAAATTCATAGTGGCCATACCTTGTTCTGAAAGCGGTCTTGGGAATGTCTTCATCCTTTATCAACAGTTGGTGATACCCCGATCTTAAATCAATCTTGGAGAAAACTCCAGCTCCGCTTAAGCGGTCGAACGGATCATCAATTCTAGGCAACGGATATCGGTTCTTGATGGTCACATTGTTCAACTCTCGATAATCAACACAAAGCCTCAGACTCCCATCTTTCTTCTTTACAAACAACACCGGTGCTCCCCATGGTGACACACTAGGTCGGATGAATCCTTTTCTCGCCAACTCATCCAACTCGCTTCTTCAACTCATCCATCTCTCTCGGTCCCATCCGATACGGTGATTTAGATATCGGTCCTGCTCCCGGCTTTAGATCAATGGCAAATTCCACTTCTCTCTTTGGTGGTAATCCAGGGACATCATCTCGAAATACTTCCTCGAATTCTCGTACAACAGGTATCTCACTAGCCCTAGGGGTTCTCGCCTCACAATCCCACATCTGACACAAGATTAATTGGTCCCCCTTCCTCAGACTAGACTTAAGGGTGTTAACAGAAATAAATTTGACTTTAGGTTTTACCAAGTATCCCTTGTAAGACACCCTTACTCCCTTAGGTCCCCTTAAGGAAATCTTCTTCTGGTGACAGTCGATAAAAGCTCTATATTTCCCCAACCAATCCATTCCCAGAATCACCTCAAATCCCCCCAAGGGAAACTCAATCAGGTCACAATGAAAGACAACCTCCCCGATCTTAATTGGCACACTCCTATAGACTCTACTACAGGACACAGACTCTCCAGAAGGTATAGTCACGGAATCCATAATCAAATCAAAAATTTCAAGATTCAACGTCCTAGCATGCTCTCTAGACACAAAGGAGTGGGTAGCTCCAGAATCAAAAAGCACAAAGGTAGGTTTCGAGTTCACAAGAAATGTACCAGTCACCACATGGGCATCATCTTTAGCTGCCTGTTTCCCCATGGCATAAAGTTTGCCACTGGACTTAGCTCCACTCTGGCTGGTAGTAGCCCCCCCAGCCTGCTGGTTCTCTTCGGTTCCGGCCTTTTGATTATTTCCACTTCGCTTTGTCATCGACTCTGCCGAGCACGGTTCGGTAATTGTTGTAGCTCGGGTAATTCGCTAGCCCGGACCTCATACCACCTCCATAGCCTGACATGGGAGCACGGTATCCACTACCTCCAGATGCATGCATGCGCGAACCACTGTATCCAGAGGTAGATGTGTGGTACCCTCTGGACTGATTCCCACCAGACGATCGGCATACTGCCTGCTTGTGCCCTATCTTCCCACAACCATAGCAAACTAACCCAACGGTACCGGACCCCGTTCTACCACTCTTGTAGCCACCCTGATTGCGGTTACTTCCTGAAGCATTGTTGGTGAAGTACCCACTGTACCTGTTGGAGTTCTGCTTCTTCGACCCGGCGTTCTCACTTTCAGCTTTCCTCTTTTCGGCCTTGGTCTTCTTCTCATCTTTAATCATCTCAGCAAGCCTCTCCGCCGCCCCAGCCCTCAGGTAGATGTTACGGACTGTGGTAGGCGGAGCGGATATGAGTCTTTTCTTGATGCCAATTGTCAGTCCCCTCTCAAACTTCATAGCTAACATTGCTTCATCGAAGCCCATTTCTCCTGCATGTTTAGCTAACTGGGTAAATTGCTTATAATATTCTTCCACTGTCATATCCTCTGCCATTTTGAAGATGTCAAATTCCTCTCTCAGCTTGTCCTTCTGAAATTCTGGAAGGAAGATATTATGTAAGATCCTCTGGAACACATCCCACTCTACATACTCACTCCCATGCTCGGCTGCAGACTCACGAATAGACATTTTGTTTGCAGACCACCAATCTCCAGCCATACCCCGGAGGTAATGGGCAGCTTGATCGACTTGTAATTCCTCCGGACAAGCTATAAGCTCGAACAAATTACTGAACTCCCGGCACCATTCTCCCAGCAAGTGAGGCTCCCCATCCCCCGTGAATTGGGTAGGGTTGTGCCTCGCAATAAACGTGCTCATCTTAGCGGAATCCATACGCTTGGCTTTTAAGGCTGCATTCTCGGCTAGCAACAGATCTAGCTCCTCTTGTGTGATGTCAACTGCCGGTCCACTCCTTGCTCGAGGCATTCTATACTATTAAAGGAAATCAGTAAATCTCACTGATTAAGAGTACCGATCTAGATTAGGCTATAGGCCCCAAATCATAATAATCATCCCTTTATAAATATGCGCAACTATTCTCACTACAACCTACATATAAACATGGTTCAGGGATCACATAACCGCATATCACTAGACAGGATACTATACTTACACAATATAAGGAATCTCATAATTTCACTAGTCACAACACCGTCATATATCATAATTAATTGTTAGGCATATTAAGCATTCTTTCACAAACCCTCGGTTTCCATATTAATATCGTTGACATCCAAGAAATCTTAATAACTCCTTTATCACCTCCAAAATTCCCATCTCTTCCTATTCTACCCTTTCTCTCGTATGCACTCGGGGTACCCGGGTAAAACTGAGAGGGCCCAAAAGGTTCGGTGTGAGGGGGCCCCTAACTCATCCCTTACCTTAAGTGTGCTCCTGACAGTCCTATCCCGGGGGTTCATTTTATTTAGACTCTTCCTATGTTCATTGGATTCATTTGGTTAGGCCTGAGGATCGTTCGCTCTGATACCACTTTGTAACACCCCCATTTATTTAAGGGCCTATATTAGGACTCCCCAAATAACTAAGGGTGTTACCATCTCGGTTTCCCGAGGTAGTAGATAACAAAGGGAAAGAAGCGCAGTACTTTAATAAACAAATGTAATGTCATTACAACAGAAATAAGGTTTGCCTCGGAAAATAAAGTGTATGTCTGAAAACATGAAATGAAACTACAAAAGTGATCTAGACTCTAGTCTGGTCCGGATCCAAGCCCTCTCTTCCCATCCAGCTTCCATGGTCTCAAGTACCTGTCAATCTGCTCCCCAATAATTTGGTTCATCACAGGCGTACACGAATACACGGGGTCAACTATGAAGTTGAGTAGGGAAACAGAATAAGTACAACAACAAAAATGCATAACTCCATTTCCAATTCGTCACGTCCCCCACCTCTCCAAATCACAGACCCTGCATAATCTCCATACCGTATCACAGACCCTGAATAGTCTCTGTTCCATATCACAGACCCTACATCACAGACCCTGAATAATTTCCGTTCCATATCACAGGCCCTATATCACAGACCCTGAACAATTTCCGTCCCGTATCACAGACCCTATATCACAGACCCTGAACAATTTCCTATTTGTCTTATATCACCACATAATAGGATATGCATAACATAACAAAATTAATATAATAAACGGTACCACCTGCAATTCCCAAGACAGTTCAAGAATTCGATTCAGTATTTAAGTGGAAGATAAACCCAGTCTATTCCCCTACCTCAAATTGCAGAATGACAATCCAACAGCTGCTAAAAATACTCCACGCGAAAACCGTCACCTAAACATATAATATTTATTAATTATTATTCCTTCAATTATTCCCCATTATAAAATAGCAATGATACCGACTATAGCGACTTTCTAAAAGTGGAAAGTTTCCTAAAATAGAGACTTCCCGAAATAGTAGCCTTGCCCAAAATAGAAACTTTTCTCTTTTAACAACCCGACTCAAAACCCGTCTTTAATTAATTACTCATTATTAATTATTATTTTGTTGGAATGCAAACCAAGATGACAATTAAAGGTTTAAATGAATTATATGGTGAAACGACCCAACACTTGAACAACTCGAACAATCCCGACTCTAATTATATTAAATAACTCGAGAATTAACTTAACTCAATTATTTGATGGCACGGGAATTATATTAATTAAACTATGAAAAACCCGTCTTTAATTTGCTAATAAGTCGGAACTAGATTAATTAATTAAGCATATAATAACAATGTTAATAATACTAATGGTAACACACTAAAAATACTAACATAATAATAATACTAATAATAATAACAGTAGTAATTATAGTAACCATGAAACCAACGCAACAATCCGCAGCCCGCGAAGATCTCGACTCGAATTCATTACACGACACACACACACCCCTCGACCCGCGTCATCAACCAAACCCATGCCCCACAGCCACCGCCAGCCACCGCACGCCTGCACCCACCTCGACCTGCTCCACCCCCGACACCCAGAAATGGGTCGACTCCCGCCGGCAAGCCGAGCCACGGCCATGGCTTGGCCTGGTTCACCACCCAATCCCCCACAAACACGCCAAACAGGTTTGTAAAGACACGGTGCAACCCCAACAACCACGCACAACACCACCAACAACCACCTCAGACAATATCTCCGACAACTACACTACCCAAAGGACGTGGTGCCACCACATCGACCTCCCCCGAGTCAATGGCGGCACCACCCCAAGGTCCCTACCTGAAACAGACTCGAAACACCCACCCTAGACGCCATTTCCGACACCCACAACCACAACAGCCACCCTCAAAACCACCAGAAGACTCGACCCCACCCCGAGAACACAACCTAGCCACCACGACCCATCGACTACAGCGACACACATGATATTACAAAAATGAACTGGAAAACAAGGTAACGAAACGAATGGTGATGACGACCTTACCTCGCCTGAACTGCCACCTCGGCCACCCTAGCAACCGCCGTCAGCTTCTCTCTGTTTCTCACTCACTCACCTGCACAGTTGGTGTGTAATAATTGCCAGCGGAAGGGTAGGGTGGTCGGGTTTTTAAAAGGAAGGAGAGGGGCAAGGGAGTATGGGTTGCGTTGGGGGTTGACGTAAACAAAGGAGTATGGGTTGCCTTGTTGTTGGTGTAGGCGTGGGGTTGGGGTATGGGTAGTCTAGGTTTGGGTAAAATAATCAAGCATGCTTTACACTCCCCAAAGACACGGTCCCCTTAATTATTTTGGGTCCGATTGGTTTCTTATTTGCGTTTAACCAATACCCGCAATCCTATATTTAATTATCTTATATGAAACGTAAACTTACGAGAATACTTCCGTATTATCCCGACACTGAGTAACATAAATATGTACTTACTTTCATGATTAAATTTAACGTCTTGTGATTATAGTTTGTTATTTATTATATTATAATATTATATTATTTAGCGACATAACACGGCCGGCTTATAATAATTTATTAAAAGTCAGGGTATTACAGTCTTCCCCCCTTAAAATGAACTTCGTCCCGAAGTTCACCAATCGTAACCGATTAAGGGTTTACTCAACTTCTTTTACTTGTTCCTTATTTGGTTGTAATTTATAAAGCTACACGTAAAAACTTCGAAATGTTACACCCGTTTTCTGTCCTATTCGGCCGTTTTCTTTCTTTTTTTGTGTTTTCGTTTTTTTTTTTGGGCCCATTTTGGATACCACTCCCGTCCCCTTTTTTGCAGATCTGTCTAATGGAAAGGTTGCGGTTCATCGAGCCCCCAGTTAACGTGACAGGATATCGCTCCCGATCAATTGTAATGAGAACGAGGCTATACATGGTGGACTTCACTCGAGTGTGCAATTATTGAGAAAATAAATTGAAGAGTGAAGGTGGGCCCTTGATTAAGTGTATCGTGCCATGGTGGCATATTAGATCGGTGACTGGAGTATCTTCTTTGGAACCGACGCGGTCAATTCGCGTTCCCAGCTTGGAATTCATGGTCTATACTTTTCCGGAGAGATTGATGAGGCAAGTGGGCCTAAGACAGAAAATCCCGAAGCTAGACACCATCCCTCAAACTGCCTTGGCGCATACTTCAGAGTCTTTTCGAGAGTGGTCTATTCGCTAGGCCCACAGGAATATGTGGTTCATACCCGTTCCGGTTGGCTCGTTATTGGTATCTGGCTCGTATCTATAGGGGAGGAAAGCTAGCACTCCTGAGGAGCGTGAAAAGCTAAGGAAGCATAAGCCCGTAGACTATAAGATCCGCGAAGTGGCGAAGGAGAACCAAAAGTACTTAATTGAGGAGGAAGAAGAGGCCGGATATCGGGTTCTCCGTCCGTCGAAGAAATCAAAGAATGCTCATGCCGAGAAGATGGTGGTGGATCGAAATGGGAAAGCTAGGCAACAAAAACGACTGTTAGTGATTAGGTCGAAAATAGTATTATTTTTAATAGTATTATTTATTATTTAAGTCGTAATAAATGGCGAGGTTTTTAGAAACCTAGCCTAGCATTTTAATTTTCAGCATTTTTTAATTTATATGTATTTGACTTATTACTATTATTTAAGGAGTAATGAATAACTGATTTATTAGTTAATAAACTTTTATAAATTTTCTTTATTTATTCTTGTCGAATTTAAATGCAACATGCAAATGTCCTTCTCTTTACATCTTGAAAAGACGGGTTGTATCCTATAAAGGATTGCCAACGTATTCATTAGAAAAAATGAAATCAAACCCTGTACATAGTTCGAAAAAATGTAAAAGAATAAATGTTCGAAGCAAGTGTTTGTAATGAACTTAGAGGAAATAAGTGTGTGCTTTACTTACTCCTTTGGAAATGCAATTCAATTTTTCTGATGATATGAGGATGTCTAAATGTCAAAACGCAAGAGCGAAATTTCATAAGCTTTTTAGCGGGCCAGGGGCCGGTTTTATTCCGTATCGCAAGAGCGGCACGTGTGTCACGCGAGGCGCGTTTTATCCTATTCTAAGGGTAGTACCGTTTCAATTAGTATTGGTTAGTTGGATTAGAAAACTCATTCCCGGCTAGGTCTGTGATCTTAACTGCACCCCCTGAAAGTATGGACTTAACTAAAAAAGTGCATGCCCAATTAGGTTTAAATTTTCCACGTGGATCGACAGGTAAGAGAGCTCTGACTGACTTGAGTGCTAAATCCCTTCCTTGATATTTATGGGTTTGACGCGTTTATTAAAGGCTCGTTTGATACGTGCCTGATATGTCTGCACATTATGTAATGCGCGTAGCCTCCGTTCGTCCAAGAGGACGAGTTCATCATACCTATCTCTATTCCATTCAGCTTCTAAAATTTGACTTTCGAGTAAAATGCATAGGGATGGGATCTCTAGCTCTACTGGTTGTATAGCTTCTATGCCGTAAGTCAAATACAAAAGGAGTAGCCCAGTGGGCGTCCTAACTGACGTGTATTATCCCTATAACGCAATGGGTATTTTGCTAGGCCAATCGCGATAATTGTCGATCATTTTCTTGAGGATCGTGGCGACATTTTTGTTAGCTGCGTCTACCACGCCATTAGTTTGAGGTCTATATGGCGAGGAATGGTGATGCTTCATCATATATTTGGCTAGCAATTGTTCACCTTTGCCACATGTTTCATCGACAAATGATATTGGTTTGTGTGAACTTTGCCACATGTTTAGTTGTAAGGCTAATATAAGATGCTGCCTCGACCCATTTAGTAAAATAGGCTATAGCTACTAAAATGTAAAAATGACTTCCTGTCCCAGCTGGAGTGATTTCCCGATGATGTCTATTCCCCAAGTAAAAAATGGCCAAGAAGATGGCATGGTATATAGCATTGAGGGAGGAACATGTTGCACATTCCCGAAGATCTGGCAATTATGATAATGCCTAACGTATTTGATGCAATCTGACTCCATTGTCGTCAAGTAATACCCTAGACGCGTAATTTTCTTTGACATGATAGGTCCACTCATTTGAGGACCGCATTCTCCATCGTGAACTTCTTCCATTACTGTCTGTACCTGTGAATGATCAAGGCAACGCAAGATGACAACAAGTGGTGTTCTTTTGTATAACTCTCCCTGCATGAGGTGGTATTGAGAGGCAAGTAAACGTATGGCGCGTTGTCCCCTCTTATCCATAACTGGTGGATATGAGCCATTAAGCCTGAAATTTGGAATGGCCTGGAACCAAGGTTCCCCTGGGTTTTCCTCTTCAACTGTAAGGAAGTGTACATAGGCTGGCTCTGACCGCCGTTCGATGCACAAAGACATTTCAACCATGTTTTCTGGCATGTTAATCAAGGATGCGAGTTTTTCAAGAGCGTCCGCAAACTGATTTTCTTCGCGAGGCAAGTGTAAATAAATAACTTGATCGAAGAATTAAGAAATATGATCTATCCTAGCCTGATAGGGTGCTAGACTTTCACTTCGGATTTTCCAGGATCAAGTGATTTGGTTAATGATTAAAGATGAGTCCCCGTGAACTCGAAGGTTCTTGATGCCTAAACTCACTGCTGCTTGTAGACCAATGAGGCAAGCTTCATACTCTGCTGCATTTTTTGTCACATCGAAGTCGAGTTTGACAAAAGTGGTGTATGCTCGCCTTCACAAGAAATGAGCAACACTCCTAGTCCAAATCCTCTCAAATTGGATGCCCCATCAAAGTAAATATCCCATGAATCCGTACTGGTTTGTAAAATATCCTCATCTGGAAACGACCACATGTCTATTGCTTGCGTATCGTTGATAGGATTATCTTCGAAGAATTCAGCCACGGCGCGTCCCTTTAGGATTTTCAAAGGTACGTATTTGAGATCGAACTCTGAGAGCATTAAAGTCCATCTTGCCAAGCGTCCATTGAGGACGGGTTTTTCGAAGAGGCATTTGATGGGATCCATTCTAGAATACACTTTGACCGAGTAGCTAAGAATGTAATGGCGTAGCTTCTTTGTTGCCCACACAAGAGCGAGGCAGGTCTTCTCGAGAGGTGTATACTTACTTTCGTACTCCAAGAACTTCTTACTAAGGTAATAGATAGCTCTCTCTTCTTTTCCAACAGTCTGTGAAAGCATAGCCCCCATGGTTGTTTCGGTAACTGTGAGATATAAACCAAGAGGTTGATCTTGTTGGGGAGGCATTAGCACTGGTGGCTTGGCCAATATCTCCTTTATCCTGTCAAATGCCTTTTGATAGTCATCGTCCCATATGGTATGGTCCGTTTTCTTGAGCTTTTTGAAGATAGGTTCGCAGATCATACTGAGGTTCGATATGAATCGACTTATGTTTGGGGTTTCGATATGAATCATCCCATATGCCCAGGAATCCTCTAACCTCTTTTTCTGTTTGGGGTTTTGGCATCTCAATTAAGGCCTTGATCATGGATGGATCAATTTCTATCCCCCTCTGGCTGACAATGTATCCCAGAAGCTTGCCTGACGTTACTCCAAATATACATTTCTGAGGATTGAGCCTCATGTTGTGTTTGCGCAATTTGAGGAATAATTTGCGAAGGTTAGCAATGTGCCTCTTTATATCCTTAGATTTGACGATCATATCGTCCATGTACACCTCCACCTCTTTATGCATCATGTCATGTAGCAAAGTAGTCGCAGTGCATTGGTACGTAGCCCCAGCATTGATTAGCATGAACGGCATAACAGTATAGCAGTATGTGCCCCACTGAGTGACAAAGGCTGTCTTGTGTATATCTTCTTTAACAATTTTGATTTGGTTATACCCTGCATACCCGTCCATGAAGGATAATAACGCGTGATTTGTTGTATTATCTACCAATATATCGATGTGTGGTTGAGGGAAGTCGTCTTTAGGACTCGCTTTGTTTAAGTCTCTGAAATCAACACAAACCCGGATTCGCCCATCCTTTTTGGGTACAGGGACAATATTAGCCACCCAGTCTAAATACTCGAAAACTTTGATGAAGCTGGCTTTGAATTGTTTATCGAATTCTTCTTTAATCTTAAGAGCCCACTCTGTCCTCATCCGACGAAGCTTCTATTTTACGTGTTTGAAATCTTGCTTAATTGGAATGCGATGTTCTGCAATATCCCTGTCGATCCCTGGCATGTCCTTGTAAGACCAAGCGAAGACGTCTTTGAACTCGTGTAGGATGTCGATGAAATTGGCCCATTCGGTTTGGTCTAGGGTCGTCCATATCATAACTTCTTGGGGTTCTAATTTCGTTCCTAAGTTGATAGGTTCGGTGTTTCCTATAACTGGTGGCCCTCCCCCCCCTCCCCCCTTCTAGTATTTCTTTAATTATATAGGGAGGTAATCTGATTGAGTCTGGGTCAGGATCATCCTCATTATCATCGTAAACAGAATTGCATTCAGAATAACACAAGGAGTAAACAGAATCAGATTTATTCATATTAATGTTTGAAAATAGCTGAAACAAAGAAGCCATCTACGCAGTAGTGAGTGGCGGTAAAGGGACAGTTGCTGGGACATTGCCCAAACTACTGTTACTAGGCGATAGTATGCTAGGAGAAACAAAAGGGTGGGGTGTGACGATAGGAGGAGACTCTCTAGCGACTTCTCTAGACTTAGATTCCGACTCAGACTCTGATTCCGACTCTGACTCGAATTCATTGTCTTCGGGTTCTCCTTTGAACATATCTCCTTCTCCAGTAGTGACCTTGAAAAGTTTTCCTTATTTGTTGGTCCACTTGATTGACTTTCTCCATCCTTTCTGCTGATTTGAGTTGGTGTCAATGATCAGTTCTGTAGGGTTGAAATGGACGTCTTGAAATATCATGGTAATGATCTCATCCTGCGCTGCCTTGACGAATATATCCTCTCCAAATAGAAGGCTAACATCCTGTTCGTCGAGAAAAGGTGTGTGACGAGTTTTAACGGTAGGAACCGTTTCTGGAGGAATGAAGTAGCAATCGTGGAAGACCTCGATTCAAGCTAGTTGATTGCCTCAGTACCACCAAGGTTCGGAAAACCATGAAAATATTCACAATTTCCTTCCCTGACGAAGTACCCAATTAGTGTAGGGAGATAGGGTTGCATTTGACTCCCTTACTTTTGCGATTCTGAACTTGAGTAAGCATTTCGAAGGTTTTGGCCTTCATGGGTTTGTACCCCAAGCCTAGTGGTATCTTTGAGGAGTTATCTTCCTTAAAAGGTGTAAAGGTACTCTCTTTGATAGGGTTTAGTGGCATTCCTGGGAAGTAACCCTGGGATTTGAGCATGTGATTGACCACTAAGTTGGAGTATGGGTTGATGTACAAGGGAACCATCTCACTCTCTATAAGGTTTATGATTTGAAATCCTCCAAGTTCGTGCACTGGATCTGTAACTTCTTGGTTGCTTGACATTTTCTCTATTACGGCCTTGATAGGTGACGCAGTGATCGTCGCTACCTTGCCATCTAGAGGGATCTTGATCTTTTGGTGTAAGGTGGATGTCATTACTTTGGAAGCGTGAATCCAGGGCCTACCTTAAAGTATATTGAAAGATGCCTCGATGTCCACTATCTCAAAATTAACCTTTCGCTCGATTGGCCCGGTGGCCACAGTAAGGTTAATTAGCCCCACTACTTTACGTCGCGTTCCATCGTATGCCCGAACGCCTTGGTTAGTAGGATTTTAGTCTGATCCTTTCACGCCTAACTTGTATGATGTCTTTAGTGGTATGACATTGAATGCGGAGCCATCATCCTCCAAAGTCATTGGTACGTTTTTCTTCAAGCATGTGACTGTGATGTATCGAGCGAGGTTATGAGTGACGCCAAAGGGAGGCAAGTCCTCATCTGAAAAAGTAACTGAGTTACTTAGCTTGACTGAGTCTTGGAAGACAAGGTTGACGGCGTTATTGGGTGTAGAGTCGTGTGCTACGTTCGATTTAGCCAATGCTTGCAGTAAAGTTTGGCGATAAGGAAATGAACTTGCAACTAGTTGCCAGACTGAAAGATAAGCCTTTGTCTTTTGAAGTTGCTTAAATAAATGGTCAGCAGATGTATTTTCGCTGTAATTTGGTGTGACAATATTGGTGTTAGTAGTTGGACCATTAGCAACTGGACCACTTGTTTGTCCTTGAGTGACATTTTGATATGGCCGTCCCGAGCGAGTAAGGTGGTATACATCTTGTTCTTCACTAGCCTTAACTAGAGGATGTTCTTTGAGGTAAACATCTTCATCGTCATCCGCCCATATTCCATTGGCGATACTGAGCACTCTCAAGGTTATGATTTCAGCCTCTAGGCTGATTATTTTCTCGACTTAAGATAAGATTGGAACCACTGCATGCCTCCCCTAGGTATAGTGCTTGGATTGCGTAGGGATGCCACTGTAGCTTCTAGCTCTGAAACTTGTCTACTTACACCCTTTGCCCATGCGACAAAATCAGCGATAGTAGGGGACATGGTGGAATAACTCTTCTCATTTTCTAGTGGATTGACCACATGTTTAGCTAGAGAAATGAGGTGTGAACAATCCAAGGTGGATTCCTAATCTGTGATCATCAGAATTCCAAGAGGATTCTGAGTATTGCTAGCCTTGCTTGCAGGAGGTATAGGCAAGTGATGTGACCATAATTGGCGCATATTTAGCCCCCGAATTAGCCTTGTTTCCATGCTTTTTAGTGCTTATTTGGGTCATTTCTTATCTTTAGTTCTTTGTTTTGCATATTCTTTGAGATTTTGATCCCTTGGTAGGAAAGGAGTAAGAATCTTGCATTTTCATGGCAAAACGAGACTAAATTGATCGAATTCAATGACCAAGCATCAAGGAGAGATAAGATTAGAAGGCCTTTGTACATATCATAGTAGAAGAGCAATGTTGAGGAAAGATCCTTGAGTCCCCAAGGAAATCCCCAAGGAATTTATGAAGAAAAAGGAAGAAAAGAAGAAGTTACTATGCTGACTGACAATCCGAGCGGATTGTCAACAATCAATCCGTCCGTCCCCCCAAAGACAATCCGAGCGTCCTTGCTCGAATCCGCTCGGATTCCCCTCAACAATCCGCCGGGATTCCCAGAATCCGCTCGGATTCCAACGGTGCAATCCGCCCGTCCCGACCCTATTCCGCCCGGATTTCTTCACAGCACGGATTGTCTTCTTCAAGCTACGAAAAGAGAAGCCCTTCTCTCGAAAAATACCGGGTCCTCCTTGCTCAAATTAAAAAGTGTAATTACTAGTTTAGCCCTTAGTTAACCCTAATGCATCCTCCCTAATTTTCACTATAAATACCCCATTAGTCTAATTAGAGGAGCATGTTCTTCTTATCAATAATTAGTGTAGTTAATATCAATCAAATCTCTCTTTAATATTGTAATCAAGTATTAATCAAGTTTTAATCCAAGTTTTGGTTCTTTAATCTCTCTTTTGTTCATCCTTTATTTTGGGTAATTGAAGATTATTTGAGTTATTATTGGGAGATTGACAACCTCTCAATCAAACATCAAGTACTTCTATTATTCTTGCTTTATTATTGGAATCATTAGTAGGTATAATCTCTTAATCCCTTTTTAATTATTGTTAATTACTTTCATTTATTCATCATGTTTCATATTGTTGGTATGATTGACAACCTTGCTAGCATGATCAACATGATAATGAGTGAGTAGTCTCTTAGCTAGGGTTAATTGGTGATTAGGGGAAACCAACATGGGGAATGATTCATGCTTAAATTAATATGCTTTCATGTTTTATTTGCTTGCTTGTTTTGATCTCAACTCATGCACATGTTATATTTGATGAAATGCTAAGCCTATGAATCCTTGCATTTACTATCATCTTCTATCTTTTCAATGAGACTTATAAGACATAACCCAACTCGAGTCTCATTAGACCATGCATGTTGTTGAGTAAGGAAGATTAAGTCGACTTGTAGGTGTTGTACAATCTAATCGATTCGGCTCCGGGACCCAAACTTTCCTAGGATTGTAAGATATAACTCAACTCAATCCATCACAACAATAATTGCTTGCTTATAATTTGAGAACATTTTTGTATGATCATATCCCATGATTCCCCTATGATCCCTTGACACCCTAGTGCCTTTAATCAATTGTTTACACCCCTTTAATTCATCTGGCTTGTTTATTTTCATTGTTATTCTAGTTTAGTAACCTTCTACATCAACCCAATTTGTGACACCCCTTAGACACCACTAGTTACAATAGAAATCTCATTTCAACTCCCGTCCCTTGGGATCCGACCTTTACTTGCCTCTTTACTAATTGTAGAGTTGTTTGTGGAGCTATAAATTGTGTTTTGATTCGACCGTGACCAACGACCACATCTTAATTTGTGAACACTTAGCGGGATCGCATCAAAAATGGCGCCGTTGCCGGGGACGGTGTTTGTTTGATTTAGATTTCTTTTTATTGTCATTAGTTGTGTCTTTCTTCGCCTTGAGGAAGTAAAACTCCTCAAGGTTTGTTCTAATCATTTTCGAGTTGTTTGATATTTTGCATGTCTAGAAGGTTACAAGGTGATTTGTTACCTTTTGACCGTTAAATCTAAAGAACCTTGACGAACAATAGGAGACTTGTTAGGAGGAATTTGAGAGGTGTTGGTGAAGTTGTTCAACCCACTAGTGAGTTTGTCAATCCTTTCGCAATAGAAGGAGAAGAAAACCCATTACACAATACCCCACAAAATCCACCTACAATGCCAAAATTCTCGTCACACTCCGTACCCACCGAGGAGAATCTACCAAATGGTACTCCTACACCGCAACATCTCACCGGAAATTTTATTGCCAAGTCCGCCTTCATCCAACTAGTTGAGAGGAGCCAATTTGGGGGGATGCCTAGTGAGGACCCTCATTCTCATATGGAAACCTTTTGCGACTATTGTGATGCTATCTCTCAAACGGGCGTGACTCAAGACCAAATTAGATGGGTCTTATTTCCTTTTTCCTTAATCGGCACCGCAAAGCAATGGTTGAAGGGACTTGATAAGGCCACCCTTGGAATAGATTCTTGGAAGAAGTTGGCTCTAGCTTTCTACAAAAAATTCTACCCACCGGAAAAGACCAACATGCTAAGAGCTTAAATTACGGGTTTTAAGCAAAGGGATGAAGAGTCTTTGTATGAAGCTTGGGAGCGGTTCAAGGGAATTTTTAGCTCATGTCCTCACCATGGACTTAGCGAATGGTTTTTGGTGCAACAATTTTGGAATGGTTTATATGAAGATTCTAGGAACATTCTCAATATGGGATCAAATGGAATGTTCACCGAAGTTGATGACAATCAAACATGGAACAAGATTGAGGAAATGGCGGTCCATAACTCACAATATAGTAGACCTCGCAAGGCTACTAGAGGAGGAAAGCATGAAGTGGACTCCGTTACTCAATTGGGTGCTCAACTTAGTGCTCACATTGACACAATCAACTTGAAGTTTGAACAAGCTATGGCGAGACTTGAGGAAAACTCAAAATCATCGAAGAATCATGTTAATGCCATGACGGCATCCTCATCAATCCTAAGTGGGATATGTGAGAATTGTGGAACATTGGGACATGACCAAGGTGAATGTAGGGGAACAAATGAACAAGTGAATGCTTTCCAAGCATAAAAGAGTGGTACCCCTTATTCCAACTTTTACAATGAAAACACCAAATTCCATCCAAATCTCTCATACAAAAGCCAAAATGTTCAAAACCCTCAAACAACATACACTCCACCACCCATGAGAAACCAAAATCAAAGACCCTTTTACAATCAAAACCAAGGTTACCAAAATCAAAATCCATACAATCACCAAAATGACCAAGGTTTTGATGACCAAAAAGCGGTCCTCCAAATGCAAAAGAACCAACAAGAATTTTTCACTCAAATGCAAAAAGATAGCCAAGCAAAGGAAACCACCATCAACAACATTCTAGCTCACACCAAGATGTTGGAAACACAATTGACTCAACTAGCATCTTCAAGCTCACAAAGACAAAAGGGGCAATTACCACCTCAAAGTAATCCCCCTAGACATGAAACGGTTAGTGACATTCACTTGAGAAGTGGTACAAGGTATGAAGCACCGAAGAAGCAAGTTGAGAATGAAGTTGTGGAAGCTAGTGAAAAGGAAGAAATTGTGCAAAACTCCAAAGATGGAGAATCATCAAAAGAAGAAAGTTCAAAGAAAAATGAAGACAAGGCCAAGGAGAAGGAGCCCATTGTGATTAGACTTCCTTTTCCAAGTCGTCAAGCCAAGCCCAAATTTGATGATCAACTTGGAAAATTCATGGAAATTGTGAAGAATTTAGAAGTCTCAATTCCTTTCACGGAATTAATCAATCACGTTCCGGCCTATGCGAAGTACATGAAAGATATCCTCACAAAGAAGAAGTCGATCCGGAAACTTGAGACTATCGCCTTCACTAAGGTGAGTAGTGCAATACTTCAAGGGAGTTCACCTCCGAAGTTAAAGGATCCGGGAAGCTTCTCAATACCGTGTACCATTGGCGACACGACGATCAACAAAGCCTTATGTGATCTAGGGGCTAGTGTGAGTGTCATGCCATACTCGGTGAGTAAAAGGTTGGGGATGGGAGAGCTTAAATGCACCAACATCACACTCCAAATGGCCGATAGATCGACGAAGACACCGTTAGGGATATGGGAAGATGTCCCCGTGCGAATTGGGATGTTTTTCATCCCGGTGGACTTTGCCATTGTTGATATGGAGGAAGATTCCAACATTCCAATCATCCTAGGAAGACCTTTCCTACACACCACCGGTGCGGTGATTGATGTGAAACATGGTGAGCTCACTCTAGAAGTGGGAGATGAAAGCATAACTTTTAATCTTGACAAGACTATGAGAGCTCCTCGTTTGCATGAGCCATGTTTCATGATTGATCATTATAGCCGAAAAGATGAGAAGAAGAAATCGGAACTCCAATGGAAGAAGAAAATTGAAGATGCTCCATTCTAAGAGCAAGTGAATTGTGACAAGGAGAGCTTGCAAAGCTCATCAAAATTAACCAAGGAAGAAGAGGATGGCCTCATTGGCCAAGAGAAGAAATTGGGAGAGTTGTCTCCATCTAAGCAAGAGATTTTCAATGATCAACTCAATGAAGTTTGTGGTCTTTGGGACGACGAATTTGAAGGGATTTTTAATCCCTACATTGGACATGCCATCGATCATGATCAACAACAAGGGCCACGGTCTATTGAGAAACTCTACCATGATAATGAACAAGCCTTTGATTACTTCTTCAAGGTGTTGAGCAACATCAACAACACCTTGGACATGCCCCCTTGACATCTCATCAAGAATGAGAGTTTGGTGGAGTCCTCCCTAAACCACCACTTGTAAATATTTCTAACTCCCTAACTTACATTTCAATTCTTGTATTGCATTTTTGTCATCTTTGGATTTTTTTTATTTACTTTGATCAAAATAATTGTCATGTAAGAGAGAAGTGAGGGAGGGACTAACAATTTCAATTGATGTGTAGTGCTTTACCTTAGTGTGGGGATGGCAATTGCCTAGGCTATCCATGCCTTAGTAGTGCCCCCACAATGAAGAACACAAGACTTGAAGAAAGAATGAAATAATGATAAGGGAAATGCGCTGTGCACGGGTGGAACTGAATCCGTGTACACAGAGGAAGAATCCGAGCGGATTCCTGAGAATCCGCCCGTCTTGCAAAATCCGAGCGTATTGCAGAAAAGACGCCCGTCCAGAACTAAGCTGAATTTTGAAATTTTCTTGACTGTTAAAGAATCCGAGCGGATTTCTGAAAATCCGCCCGTCTTGAAGAATCCGTCCGTCCTGGGAGAAAGACGTCCGTCTTTGCAGCTGAGGAAAACAAGCAAATTTCTCTGGATAGAAATTCGTCCGTCTTTGAGACAATCCGCCCGTCCCGTGTTCAGCAAATCCGAGCGGATTGTCAAAAATCTGCCCGTCTTTAGGCGAGCTTTGCAAAGCCCAGAAAGAGCAGAATCCGCACGGATTGGGCAGAATCCGCACAGATTGCCCCTGCAGATTCGAAATTTTCGGCCTCTTTAAAACCCCTTCCACCTTCATTCATTCATTCATAAACACTACCCACAACATCAAAACCCTCATCCTCTCCATCATAAAAACAAAAACCCTCAACAACATTCAACAAAAACAAATCAAACCATCCTTCCAACACCAAATTAATCACTCCTTCTTCAACAAAAAATCAAAACCAATAACAAAATCTTCAACCTTTGAGTCGATTTTTGTTTTCATAAAGGCAAAGCCTTTCACCTTCAAATCGATTTGGGCATACTACAAAGTGAAGATTTTTCACTCTTTTCTTGGTTAGTTCATCAATGGCAAGGACTAAGGGTGCAACAAAGGCACCAAAGGCTAAGGCACTCTCACAAAGGCAAAAGGCTCTTCAAACAAAGAAAGCTTTGGCTATGGTGGTAGCAACACCAAACTTGGAAGTGCAACAACAACAACAACCTTCTATGGGAGCAACAACACCTTCTACTCCGGTAATTAATCAACTTCCGTATTATCCGGAGGTAACTTTTATTTCCGATACCCATAGAAATACCTTTGTCAAGTTTGCTATGAAGTCATTACAATCCACCAAATTCATATGTGAAGATACCTTACAAAAATTGGGTGTTCTTGAACAAACAAAAGCCTTTTTCAATGCCATGGGGTTAAAGAAATTGTTTGAAACAAGGGAATTGACATACCCCTCCCTTACCTTGGAATTTTTAAGTTCTTTGAAAGTCACCAAAGTTGAGAATAGGGAAAATATCGAGTTTCGTCTAGCTAATGTTAGTAGACGCATTACCTTTAAGGAATTGGGTGAAATTTTGGGTCTTAGTGATGAATCGCGTTATCTTAAGCATTATGGAAACTATGACCCCGAGCCTCTTTGGGAGGCAATCTCCGGGAAGAAATTTGAGGATTTTCATGCGAGTCGTGCTCTTTTGGTCCACCATCCGGGCATAAGAGTATGGCACAAGGTTGTGGGAAATACCATAATTGCTAGGAAAGACACCAATCATTTCACAAGACTTGATTTTATTCTCCTTGAATCGGCTTTGAATATCGGAAGAATTCATACCAAGCCTTACAATTCTTTGAGGCTCTTGGTAGATAGATGGCTCAACATCGATAGTGGGAAGAAGGGCACGACCGTTATTGTCAATGGCGGCCTAGTCACGGTCCTAGCTAAGCACTTTGATCCTAACTTCAATAAGGATAACAAGTACAAAGCAAAGGAGGGTGGCCATCTTGTTGATATGCATACTATGATTTACAAGTTCAAGTGGGTTGCCCAAAACCCCCTTGACACTAAGTATGGATGGCTAACTAGTGAAGCTAGATCGTTCACCTTGCCCTCGAAGATTGGTCGTCTAAGCGTCCACCGGACCAATTATCTACTTCCCCTTTCCGAAGAAGCCGAGTATATTATTCAACAACAAAAGGGTGATCTTGAAGCTCCCTCCTCTTCCATTGTCATACCACCTTACCCCTTTGAGTATGAAGAGTTCAAGCCGGAAGGAGTTGAAGTTGGGAACGACTATGTGACTCTTCTCATGCAAGCAATGCACAAGCAAGCCTATGAAGATCGGAAAAATGCTTATTTGGCTCAATATCCTCCCCTCCTACATTTAGCTAGGCAAGGACTCCTTGATCCATCTTGTCCTTTGCCTAGTTGGGCGGATAGAGAAGCCTTATTTTAAGTGCATCTAGGGTCGTTTTGGGTGACAATGAGGTTGTTGGAAATGATGAAGAAGTTGATGATAATATTGAGGAAGAAGCAAGTGAAGGAGAAAAGGATGGTGAAGATGAAGATGAAGAAGAAAGTGAAGAAGCAAATGACAAGGAAAGTGGCAATGTCACAACTTCTCATGAGGGAAGTGATGATGATAGCATGATGGAAGATTAGCCTCGGTACCATTGAGGTGTTCTTATTTTATTGTTCCCATTTGTAAAATCCAAAATGACAAATTAGTTTCATGCATAGCATAGTGTGTGCATGAACTATACCCACCCTTGGACATTAGCAATAGTGTCTCACTCGGTTTGGGGAAGTTAATGCATACGCAACGGGAGGTAATCTAAATTATCCTCTCCATCATAACAAAAACCATGCATCATGTAGTATAGCTTAGTATAGATTGCATTTAGTATAGAAATCATGCATCATCTTTGCATAATTTCCATCATTTTGGCCATTGAGGAGAATGCCCATATTAGTGTGGGGATGGGAATTCTAACATTTAACTCTTATTCAAAAATCCAAAAAAAATTGAAAAATTGAAAAAATCATAAAAATTGAAAAAATTGAAAAACCCAAAAACAAGTTCATTTCCTTTGTATATATTGCATTGTATATATTGTGTTTGTTCTATCCTTGTTCACATTGATTGACTACGCCACATCCGAGACATGCGGATATTGAAGACCGCATGGTATGATCTTTCCAATCTCCTTTTTCCTCTTTATGTTAATGACTATGTGGCTTTATTTTGATTGATGCGGTATAACAATGTGAATCTAGGACTTGCATTTAGATTGTTTGTCATATTAGTTGGTAGAATCATTTGCATTAGGATGTTTATATGCTTGTTGCATCATGGCATGTAGTTGCATGTTAGAAAAAATTTTGCGAAACCGTCTATTTGGGAAGCTTGACAAGTGTATATAGGCCCTAGTAGATGCTTTTTGTTCTTAAGACTTTGCTTGTTAGAATGCTTGTAAAACACCCTAGGATGTGTCATGCTAGTATCCTTTGACCCATGGTTTAAGGCCTAGTCAAGAGTACCTTGTTGTGTGATAACTCCTTGGCTACCGTTTATTCCAAGGTGACCCTTGAAACCATGCATCCATCTATCCATCATCCATGTTCTACCATACTTTTTGTCATCAAAAGGGAATGGGTACAAAAAGAAATTGTTCAAAAATTTGAGTTCAAGAAATGAAATGAAAAGTGAAAGAAAGTTTGCAAAAATGCATCAAATGAAAAGAGGAGCAAAAATAGAACTCCTAAGCTTCAAATACAAGGCACCCTCGTTACTAATTGGGGTGACTTTGAAAACGTTCAAAAAGAAATGCAAAAAAGTTGTCAAGTATTGAAATGCCAAAAATCAAAAGAAATGGCAAGAAAGTGTTCTCAAATGTTA
Source organism: Silene latifolia (assembly GCF_048544455.1). Lineage (NCBI taxonomy): Eukaryota > Viridiplantae > Streptophyta > Magnoliopsida > Caryophyllales > Caryophyllaceae > Silene > Silene latifolia. The sequence goes on from NW_027413609.1 coordinate 4,086,786, forward strand.
TATGCCACAAGAAATTGGGGGGAAAAACAAAAAACAAAAGCAAACTCCCAAAGTGAAACTCAAACATTTATTGATCCCTTTATCCCTCATATCCATTTTTGTGCATGGTAGAGAGGGGACGACCCTTCTTCTTGTCTAGGCAAGAGGGGGAATTCCGCGATCCTCCAGTGTTTCTAACACCATAGGGAGTCTACTCTTGACAAAAGTATTTAACGATTGAGGACAAAGGTACCCTAGCTTGACACAACTTGGAGGTGATTTATTGGTATCCTTCTAGGCTTAGTAGTTTGAACAAATTGCATCTATGAAGGATTGTGTACCCTTGAATTGCTTCCCTTGTAGATAATTTCCGCCACTTAGATGAGGAAAGTGGCTATTCTTTTGTAGATGCATCCATTATGTGATTTTGTGTGCTTAATGTTTGGATGTGTCGCCATTTTGGCAAGACCCACCTTGCCTTGCAAGAAGGCATCCTACCTCATGGTTGTCTTGTTGTGAGTTGAAGGGGCGGAGTGAGACCCGCTAATTGTCTCATATCGGCTATATTATTAGGATAGGTTAGTATTGGTCCTAGTCTTTGTCACCTCTTTACTCGGGACGAGCAAAGGTTCGGTTTGGGGATATTTGATGTGACCATAATTGGCGCATATTTAGCCCCCGAATTAGCCTTGTTTCCATGATTTTTAGTGCTTATTTGGGTCATTTCTTATCTTTAGTTCTTTGTTTTGCATATTCTTTGAGATTTTGATCCCTTGGTAGGAAAGGAGTAAGAATCTTGCATTTTCATGGCAAAACGAGACTAAATTGATCGAATTCAATGACCAAGCATCAAGGAGAGACAAGATTAGAAGGCCTTTGTACATATCATAGTAGAAGAGCAATGTTGAGGAAAGATCCTTGAGTCCCCAAGGAAATCCCCAAGGAATTTATGAAGAAAAGGGAAGAAAAGAAGAAGTTATTATCTTTGGTGACAATCCGAGCGGATTGTCAACAATCCGTCCGTCCGGCCCGCCCCAAAGACAATCCGAGCGTCCTTGCCTGAATCCGCTCGGATTCCCCTCAACAATCCGCCGGATTCCCAGAATCCGCTCGGATTCCAACGGTGCAATCCGCCCGTCCCGACCCTATTCCGCCCGGATTTCTTCACAGCACGGATTGTCTTCTTCAAGCTACGAAAAGAGAAGCCCTTCTCTCGAAAAATACCGGGTCCTCCTTGCTCAACTTAAAAAGTGTAATTACTAGTTTAGCCCTTAGTTAACCCGAATGCATCCTCCCTAATTTTCACTATAAATACCCCATTAGTCTAATTAGAGGAGCATGTTCTTCTTATCAATAATTAGTGTAGTTAATATCAATCAAATCTCTCTTTAATATTGTAATCAAGTATTAATCAAGTTTTAATTCAAGTTTTGGTTCTTTAATCTCTCTTTTGTTCATCCTTTATTTTGGGTAATTGAAGATTATTTGGGTTATTATTGGGAGATTGACAACCTCTCAATCAAACATCAAGTACTTCTATTATTCTTGCTTTATTATTGGAATCATTAGTAGGTATAATCTCTTAATCCCTTTTTAATTATTGTTAATTACTTTCATTTATTCATCATGTTTCATATTGTTGGTATGATTGACAACCTTGCTAGCATGATCAACATGATAATGAGTGAGTAGTCTCTTAGCTAGGGTTAATGGGTGATTAGGGGAAACCAACATGGGGAATGATTCATGCTTAAATTAATATGCTTTCATGTTTTATTTGCTTGCTTGTTTTGATCTCAACTCATGCACATGTTATATTTGATGAAATGCTAAGCCTATGAATCCTTGCATTTACTATCATCTTCTATCTTTTCAATGAGACTTGTAAGACATAACCCAACTCGAGTCTCATTAGACCATGCATGTTGTTGAGTAGGGAAGATTAAGTCGACTTGTAGGTGTTGTACAATCTAATCGATTCGGCTCCGGGACCCAAACTTTCCTAGGATTGTAAGATATAACCCAACTCAATCCATCACAACAATAATTGCTTGCTTATAATTTGAGAACATGTTTGTATGATCATATCCCATGATTCCCCTATGATCCCATGACACCCTAGTGCCTTTAATCAATTGTTTACACCCCTTTAATTCATCTTGCTTGTTTATTTTCATTGTTATTCTAGTTTAGTAACCTTCTACATCAACCCAATTTGTGACACCCCTTAGACACCACTAGTTACAATAGAAATCTCATTTCAACTCCCGTCCCTTGGGATCCGACCTTTACTTGCCTCTTTACTAATTGTAGAGTTGTTTGTGGAGCTATAAATTGTGTTTTGATTCGACCGTGACCAACGACCACATCTTAATTTGTGAACACTTAGCGGGATCGCATCAGCAAGCGCCCATCTTCAATCATATCCTAAATGGCATGCTTCAATTTGAAGCAATTCTCTGTATCATGACCTTTGCCTTTATGGTACTCGTAGACTCGCCGTAGGCATTCTCATCCCAGAACCTGTACTTCTTCTATGGGTCAGGTGTAGGTCCTGTGGGTTGGAGTTTGCCTTGTTTCATCAATCTTTTTACAGTATCGGAGTACGAGTCACCAACGTTGGTGAACTTCCTCTGCGGGTTATTCTTCTTAGTAGACGATTCGACAAGGTTGACCTCGTCGGTCTTGAAAGGGGAGCCATAAGAACGGCTCATTGTGCCTTGATATCCGCGACCTACCATTTTAGACAAGAGTCCTTTACAGATGTCGTATTCAATCCTTGTTCCTAGAACAGTTAAGACTTTGAAAGACTTTATGTTTTGGTAACTTAGATGGTTCGCATAGATTGGCCTTTAATTGTCCACGAACTTTTCAATAAGAGTAGCTTCATTTGGGCGTTCGACGAGTTGCATGCTAGTCTTTCTCCTCCTACTTAGGAAGTCGATGAAACCTTCTTTCTCATTTTGGTTAAGAACCTCTAGAGTGCGCATATTGACTTGAATTTCAGCATTATCTGTGTACTGTTTGGTGAACTCGATTACAGCATCGTCTCAAGTAGCAATTTTCTTGTGATCCAAGGAGTATAACCATTGCTTAGGAATAGTATCAAGAGATGAAGGAAATATCCTTAAGAACATCTCTGGCTTAATGCCTTTGATAGACATATAATCTTTGAATGCACGAATATGGCTCAAAGGGTTTTCATGCCCCTTAAACTTCGGGATGTCAGTGATGTTGAAGTTAATTGGCAGTTGAGCAATTACAGCCTCATATTTGTGACTGTTTTTCCTATAGATGTCATATCCCTTGAGATACATTAGTTGCTCCTCAAAATACTGGAGTCGTTTTTCAGCTTCCGTAGGACCTGGTGGAAGATTGACTTCTGGTTGTTCAAAGGGTGGAGGATTATCGTGTTTGAGCGCGTCGGGAATGGGAACCTCTGTAGGAGGAAGTCTAACTTCTACAACGACAATACGACCTTCGATAGCGTTAAGGCGAGCATAAGCTTGGTCTTGGCTTGTCTGGAGACGAATGAGTGCAACTAGGATTTGATCATTACCATTTGCGGGCTGTTCGGGTTGACCATTAACGCTTCCATTGTTGGAGTAGTGTCCTCCACAATAATGCGTTTACATAATAAATCTAGTAAAAGGAATATCAGGGATTTATTTATTTATTTGTCCGCTGGACATCTTTAATCGGTAATGATTGGCTGACTAGAGTTTCACATTACTGTCGTATGACGGTGATGATCAACTGATCTCTTTAGGTCACACCTATAGGATGATGCCCAAATGGAAAAACTAATTATTTGTATATATGAGATACAAAATAATTAAATCCTTGTATTATTTGACTTTTAGATAGTCACAAAAATGTATTATTTGATGACGGGTTACGAACTCGGGACAAGGAGATTTATTATTTAATTATATGATGTTTAAATAATAAATGATTAGAATTTATTAATTAATTGTTAATTAATTAATTTTATACGATATGTGTATATGTTTTGAGGTGGAATTAATTATCTATTAAATTTTACAAGAGCTTGTAAAATTAGCTTAGTGGGTTAATATTGAACATTGTATGTTGATAAAATGGTCTTATGATTACTTAATGGTTAAGTATTCATAGGTAGATAATTTGTATTATTTAAGTGTTAAATAATTAAATTAATATTTAATTATGTAAGATAATTAAATATAAGACTTATAAGCATTTGTGGGGCAAATGTCGAAAACCGAAATGGACCCATATAAGTCCATTTGGCTGATTTTTTAGAGGACACCAAGTGTCCTTTTAAGTGGCAAATTCCACTTAGATTTGTCTCCCATATTTGGCTATAAATACCCAACTATTCACATCATTTTACTAGTTGGAAAAATTTGAAGAAAATTGTGTCTTTGTTTGAGCACTTTATCAAGAGACCATTTTTCTTCTCATTTGTTCATCTTAAAAACACATATATAAAATAACTAGTAATATTATCAAAGTAATAATATTATTTAGTACATCAAATATACAATAAACAAGGTTTACTACAACATATACCTAGTTAGAATTTTAGTAGTATTTTGGGTTGATTATTGGGTGCTTCCTTAGGAGACCATCTTTTTTGGTGGTTTGTTATCTTGGAGGATCATCCATTTTCATTGCTCAAGAACAACATTAAGGAATGAGTCCTTGAGTTGTGCCCAAAACTTGCCTTATACAATGTAAGGAACTTTTGTCTTAAGATGGTTTAATACCATCTTTTCTGCTTTTATTTGCATGCATGTAGATTTAGACCACTTTAAATTAATTTGTAATTTTAATATCATAAGATGAGTATTAATATGGTCTAAATAACTAACATCCATGACTAGTTCCCACCATTTTGGACTGAGGATAAGAGATCGATGACGAATCAAAACACGATCGACCATTTTTGCACACTTATTCAAAAAAAGGACTCGACTCGTGAAGAGGGTGTGTGCCACTGTGTCAAGTAGGATTTGAAAATGACAAATTTTGAAATGTTTGTCCTAGACAACTGTAGTGTAAATGTAGGAGTGCTGACTCGAAGAGAGTTTTGAAATGGGTTTGAGGCCCGAAGTTTGACTTGACATTTGGACAGGGTTTCGGCTTATTTTGCTCTGTTTTAGGCCATTTTTGAAAATGTTTATATTTTTAAATGGATTTTATTTTACAAAATTTCGTCATGGTTTTGTTTACAAATGGTGATCACGTATATGACACAAACATACATATGGGCTTTATAACGGTATGCTGAGTGCATTTAAAAGGTTTTGGCTTTAAAAGGTGGGTTGCCATACATGAGTATGTACCGAGGAGAGGTCCATGCCAAACATGAGCAAGGTCGGTTCCTAGTCCATTTCCTCGAGTAGTGAAAGCACTCGACACAAACATGAGTATGTACCGTAGTTTGGTTGACGTCAATCATTATCCATTTTTAGGCCCAGATAGGAATTTGGACCGTCCGAACGGGACGATTGGTCGAATGGGTTGGTTTAGGGCCTAGGAAGACCAAATGAAACGACCTAAGAAGGTCGAGTAATGAAAATCGAAAACTGTCTCGTATAAACTATTCCCTAACCTTGTTCAGGTTTCACCCTGGGTAACACGTAAGTGTATCATCCCCAGCGGAGTCACGAAATTAAGGACAGGGGCCACCCACGCCGTGCGCACCCGCGCATTGTGGTTTTGAGGCGGCGGTGCTTCTCCCAAGGAGCCTTGGTTTGCCAAAGCACGTCATGGGCCGTTACCGATTTGTGAGGCATTGAAACTGGTGAAAGGTTGAACAAGCCTGCATTTGTGGAGTCGCCACCAATTTATTGTGGAAAAATTGGAAACCGTTTGAATACCTCATGCCATGTCAAGACACAAAGTAATGACATGAAAACTAAGAAGTCGTTACTCTTAGCATTCTATGTCTAGAATGACTCTCGAAATGCCAATGGACATAGATGTCAAGAGATAACTAGAGTAAGGGGTGAGGGTACGTATTAGGAAGTTCTTTAATTCGAACACCTAATCCCGCCCGCCTAGTCCTCTACTAATGATTAGGGAAGTTGTTCATATTTGATATGTCGTCGATATAATGCATGCAATGCAACAAACATGGATTAATCCTAGCATGTGAAATTAGACTATGTCGGTTAACACGCGTTTTAACAAACAATTTGGTCGAAGTAACTATTAGATTCAATACATGTTAATGCCATACAATTAAATCATACATAATAATAATTACGATAAATTAAAATTACAAAAATTAAAATTACAAGCTTTATTCGATCTACGTCAAAAGCACGCTCAAAGACGGGATTTCGAAGAAGAAAATAAAAGGAAAATAAAATTTGAATTAAAATATGAAAATATATCAGATTAGAGGTGATAATATGAATAATAGTTGATTTAAACCGTAATTAGGAGCTGCGTCAAAGCGAGAAAGAGTTTAGCGACAGAGACCAACCCTGAACAGGCGCAGCACCAGCTACGTCCTCTGGAAGAGGTGCAGCATTTCATGCGTCTGTTCTCGAGTTGGGTTCTTGCTGTGAAGTCAGAATCGCAACACTGTTATTGTTCGTTGGTTGATTGAAGATGGATCGATATTAGACTCAAATCGACGTGTTTTAACCGATCATATGTATCTGGACAAGTCATAAAATGAATTAAAACGGGAAATTACAGCGGTTTACATGATTATGATTATACGATGAACTCGTGTCGGAAATACAAAGAGGCGAAACTTGAGGTTAGATCATGACGAAACTGGACAAATAAGATTTGGAAGAAAACTTATGTATCAACTTGGGACTCCAGAACCTCGACATGAACAAGTTGAAACCCCGAAGAATTGATTTGAATTAAAACGGCGAAAACCCACAAGTATGAATTACTTGGGATTGAGGACGAATTAAGCATTGTAATTAAAAGGGAGTTATTAAAATATGATTTATATACTGAAATAACAAAGAAAATGAAGAAAAATGAAAGAATAAGAAAAGGAAGAAACTTGCAGAAAGTCGAGGAAGAAGAAGAAGAAGAGCAGAAGCAGCAGAAGCAGCAGGCAGCCTCTGCAAGAGGCGCAGCAAGGCTACGATCCTTCCTGAAGGCGCAGCTGCTGCTGTGTTTCTTCTCGACGTCTTACCTCTGCTGTTTCGTAAATACGACTTTAAAAGGTGGATTTTAAATCGGTTATCAAACGTGCTCTTGATATAGATTTACATAAATTGATACAAAATAAAAGTACGATAATAAAATGGGATATACACCCTCGGACTTACATGTTTAACGAAATGAGATTGACTAAAGTTATCGTTTTGTGATTGCTCGACTCGAATATGAGTCGAAAGTGCCCTCGTTAAAGGATTTTAGTAGATTGAATAGGTTGATTAAAGGTGGAGTTGGTCAAGTTGGCAACGTAACTGGGACTCAAATTGATCTGAGCTTCCATGGTTGATTGATCAAACATGTAGGCATCGAAAGGCAATAGCGTAGTCTAAAATGCAAAAAGAGCGAAAGAAAGGGTGGAACACTCGCGTGTCAAATATGGAGGCCGAAGGCCTCTATTTATACTAAACATCTGGAAGAGTTTAGGAATGACACGGATTTAGAAACAAATCTCGAAAATATTCTGGAAAATGCGAAAAGAGGACTGGAGAAGAGGCGCAACAACTACTGCGTTTCTTCGAAGAGGCGCAACATTTGCTGCGTATTTTATCCAGCGGTGTCCTCCTTAGCAAGAAAGATTTCCGCGTTTTATTATGGAATTTCGGTAGAGTTACACTTCCTTATTCCATAAAACACAATATTACGGTAGATATTTACTTAAACTACTAATTTTAAATAGGAAAAAATATCCACAGAATTCTAGAAAATTCCGGAATATTCCGACTCGGCATTTAAACGGTTTTTAGAAAATGAAGCGGGTTTTGACCCGGACTCCAAATGAACTCTAATTACTGTCAAAATGATCGTATCGGTGGGTAGATGATGACCCAGGGGCTGACTCGAGTGTTTGAGCTATCACTTGATGATGAACTTATGGACAGTCATAAATCGTTCCGCGTATCAAACATCGGCCCAATCATCACTGGGTGGCTGGCGGGAGGTGTAGAAATGAGTTATCTACAGTGCATAGCTACTACATTCATCAACCATCCGAGCTAATAAATTCCATTTCAGCCCCTTGGCCATTCATGATGTGGGGAATGGATATTGTGGGCAAGCTACCAAAAGTCCCAGGACAAAAAGCCTACATTCTAGCCATGACTGATTACTTTTCAAAATAGATAGAGGCTGACTCATACAGGCAAGTCAAGGAGAAGGATGTCAAATCATTTGACACGTCTGTTGCAACCCTATCAAAAATAAACCAACCGGCTCTAATTAATATAGTAGAGGTAAGTCGGGTATCGTATTCCATAGGGAGGCTATTGTATCTACTTGTCACTTAGTCCGTCACGGTCACAAAATGGGGGGGGGGGGGGTGTTTGATTTTATTTTTAACTACTGAACTGAAAATAAAGCAGAGAGAAAACAATAAAATGGAAAAGACGAAATAGGGATTAATCAAATAAAGAGAGAAATGTCAGGATGTCGGTTCACCATGATATCAAACAATTATGCTAAAGGTAAGGTCAGTCGGTCTAATGTGAGAAGGGTAAAAGAAAGGTCCTTCCGGTCCGCTAACCGCCCTAAAATACTACTAATTTAGATTCCTCCCTCATTAGTGTAGTCTATTGTTCATAACAGGTCTATTCATTCCAATCTGCTAACCTAGGTCTAAAATTAACCGGATTAATTGATTTAGAAGCGTGCACTCAACTAAACAATTACAATTAAATTGCTATGAATCAATTCTCACATATAAACCTCCTAATCTAATTATAACTTTATTGCTTTACTATCATGGCTCCCCCAATCCTAGCAATAAGAGATTTAGCTATGCATATTTATAGTGAAACGAACATCGATACATAAAATAGAAGACATAATATTGAGACGATTAAGGAGAAATAACATAAACCAATAATAATACTAATTAAAACAGAAATTAAGAACAAGAAATTAAGAGTGCAAAAGAGAATTAAATTAAATGAAGAGAGTAAGAAAGATACAAAAGTTCGAATCCGGAATGTAAAGAGCAAGGCAACGTCGCAAGGGAAAATGTCTATTGAGTAATTAAGAGTAAAGTATGAGATTCAAAGATGATTAAAAGATAACCTAAACCTAATGACGTCTTTTATTTATATAGGAAAGATATTTATTAAACACGCACTATGAAAAATAAATAAGTTCTCGCGATAAAATCTCGCGTAAAATAGCAAAGTGCTCGATCCAGTACTTTCAGACTCCTCGATCAAACACTATTCCAGCAAAACCTCTCGATCGAACAGCCAGAGTACTCGATCGAGGACCTCAAAAATAGCACATCTCGATCGAGAACAGCACGGTCTCGATCGAGGTCTTCTCACAGCCAATCTACTCGATCGAACAGCCAGAGTCTTTGATCGAGTCATCTACCACTTAGCCAGCTCGTTTGAACGTTGAATTGCTTCCGATACAACTTCACGCTTCTCGAGGCAGTAGTAATTCCGCTCCAAATCTTCCATCTCCATAAATGCAAGGTAAGGGACATGAAAGAGTCTCGATTCCGCCTTCTTTAGTAGATTCCTGCAAATAAAGCAAACCAAACCAAAGTAGACTATCCGGGGGACATTTGTAGCATAATACTACGAGAATCGCATAGAAATACGTGTAATAAAGGCTCAAAAAGACTATATAAAATGCACGTATCAAACCTCCCCAAACCAAGCCTTTGCTTGTCCCCAAGCAAACTATATGCAAAACTATGGAACGGAATAAAAAACTCAGAGCTAGCTACAAGTTTTCCACTTAAACCGATTTAATGCAAGCAACTAATTCTTATAGCAAAACTGTCAAATGTAAACGAATTATAAGATGTTCATAATAAAGCTGAACTGTCGACCTTGCAAGACCTTTGATCATGGACTCTCATGGTTCACTCTTCTCTCATGAAGCAAAGGGTAAGCATATGAGTGTAAGAGAAGAAGAAATATAGTCGCTCACCTAAACTACGACTGACATAGACATGCATGCAGCTAATATGATAGACAATTCTAACTACCGTACATACATTCCAACCAAACAAGGTCCCATCACAGCCTAGGGCTTACAAAAATATGGGAAAGTGAGGCAATGGGTAAGAAGGGAAAAACATTTTTGGATATATGAGGTAATAAGCTAAGCTGGCTACCTAAACAAAACCAAATTAAACAACATCCGCTTCAAACTCATCAAAAATAAGCATTATGCCCTCAATTCGGCATACATACTCACTAAGCCATATAAAATCAACTCCTCAAAAGATAAAGATAAAACATAGGAGCAAAACCGACTTTTATTCAATCTCTTTTTTCAATTTTTTTTCTTTTTTTTCTTATTTCTTTCCGTTTTTCTCGAATTTTTTCAACTTTTTTTTTTCATCCTCCTTCTTTCTTTCTACCAACTCTGATAATCGAATACAAACCAAACTCGGATCAATAGCAATATACCGCAAAACAATCACAAAACTAGCTTGACAAGGCAGGCTAAATTTGGATGTAGTTAAGGGTCAAAAGACAAATTTGGCTAAATGTGGAGTTTAATGGGTAAAATGGAAGAAAAGGGAAAATAAGCACCTCCCTGCATGTGACACCAACCACTAACCCGAATGTATGTTGGCAAAAAGCAATTGAATTTCATATATGTGCAAATTAATAATATATGCTATGCAAGGAGTAACTACTCACAATCCTACATGAACTAGTCATAAATGACACCAGTTTTAAGGCTCTAAATCTTAGAAGATATGAGTAGGTTGCCAAAATTTCAGGTCACGTCTATTTGTTCAGCTAAATTTTAACATTAACTCATAGATATGCATAAAGACAAAGGTAAAAAGATATCAATTTTTCGCAAGGCTTGAGTAAAAAGGACCAAAAGTAGTGCAATTTCATCATTGAAATCTACCGTTCCGACTCAACCTTGATGCAAAAATAAACGTCAATTTTTTTAGAATTTTTAGAATTTTTTTTAATTTTTTATTTGAAAATAAGAAACAATGCAAACAGAAAATGCAATAAACGTGAATGCAAAACAAATGCAATAAACGTGAATGCAAAACAAATGCAAATGCAGACTCAAAGGATGCATTACCCCCCCCCCCCCCCATCCCCCAAACCAAAACGGACAATGCCCTCATTGTCCTCCAGCATACACCAGTAGAATAATAGGAGACGGGAAAAATACAACCAAATGCAAACAAATGAAATAAACTAAAAGGAGATGAAAAGAAAGAAAAAGCAAAAATACTTACAAAACAAACTTCCCCAAACTAGTCAGCAAAATAGGGAAGTGAGCAGTCAAGCAGCTACTCATCAGCCTCCTCGTCAACTACCTCGTAGGTGGGGTCCTTCTCCTCCTCTCCTCTCCTCTGACGACCCCCAGCAGCAAGCTCAACCCTAAACCTCTCCTCCCTCTCAAAAGTGTCCTCTTCTCTCGCAGGCTGTGGGTACCCCTCCGTCGGGAACCGGTAGAAGGAAACAAGGCAAGTGCCTGATCCCGCTCCATACGAACCACTCTACTGCACATCTCCAAAAGTAAAGCATCACGACGCCCTTAGTCGATGACCTCAGGCACCTCAAAAATAGGAGATGCAACAAAATTAGTCGGTAAAGTCGGCTGAGGGACAGAGGGTGTAGGTGTAGGGGTAGGGATAGGTGTGGGCGTGGGAGTGGACGCGGACACGTGCCCAACTTGTGTAGGTGTAGACCCCTCACCGACTTCCCTAACAACAGGAGAAGTCCTCTTCCGCTTCCTATAAGCGGTAGGAGTGAAGTCAAGGAGGTAAGAAGGTGGAGTGGTGGTAACCTACCCGACACAGTAGTCAAAGGTAAAAGACGGGGTAGGTTAGGTGAAGGTAAAGTCACAGACGTGAAAGTGCCTATCTTCCACGTCCGATGGTCAGCTGCTAGCCTGTGCATAGAAATTATGACAGGAATATCAATGACATTATCCTTATCTAAAAATTTAAGACCACGGGGAAAATCGGGGAAAAGGCCGCGGGCAATCCGAGTCACTAACCCACCACAAGCTATCGTGCCCGTCGCTTTCTGCCCGACAATGTTAAATTGTTGAGCAGTCAAGTAGGAAATGTTAAAAACAGAGGAGTTAACGCTGTCAATGTTCAGGTAACCCGCTAAAATAGTCAGCTCGACATTATTATCATTTTTGGGCTCGTGAAGACCAAAAATGGTCTCTCCTATCAGACGGAGAAAGTAACGGGCTGGGGGTAAGTGGACGTGAGCAACATGTCGCGGACTGAAGGGAGTGTGTGCAAGTTTAGGCCAAAGCACAGCCAGAAGGTTCCTATGAGGCTCGAGGAGACTGTCACTAACTAAACCCAACCGCCCCTCAAACTCAGCTAAAGTCCGGGTAAAGGTTGTGTTAAACAGACGGAAGGTAATGCACTTACTCCGGGGGTCAGTCGCATAGGCCGCAGGAGAAAAGGTGAAAGAGCTGAAAAATTCTAAGGTCGATTGTTGATAGGTGAGCTCTTTCATGGTGGCCAAACCCGACATTCCTGTCCCGTTGAACAGCTCAACAACGGGCTCAAAAATTCCCAATTTCTCTAAGGATGGTCGACACAAGAAACGGGTCGATGTCATGTCACATTCCATTAAATTCAAAAATCGAGTTCGGTGGGACGGAGAAATGAATCGTACCCGTGCAAACTCAGGTAAAGTCTCCATGGAAGTGTCAATCTCGCGACGGGCAGCAGCCCGTAGAGCAGCGGCATGAAAACCTGTAGTCGTCCCAGAGCGTGAACCCGAAGCAGCTGCAGTAGTAACCACAGTCAAAACAAGGGCAGTGGTAGTGACCGGTGTGGGTGTCGACACAGTAGGGGTCGACACCACTGTAGTAACAGCAGCGGCAGCAGCAGTAGCCGCGGTGGTGACAGTGGCGGTGGTAACAGCAGGGACCATCGCCTGAGAAACGGACGGAGTAGTAGTGGAAGTAGAGGCGGAAGTCGACATACTACTATCCATGCTACAATCTAAAGCAAGTTCTTAATTAACATACAATCAACACAATCGGATTTTCCCCAAATCGATTTCTAAAACCCTAAGTTGCACAAAATCAAGGTAATATCGCAATTAAACATTGAATAAAAGGGGAATGAACTTACTTGAATGATTACCCAACAAAAGGATCAATTAAAACCGACAAAAACACAATTTAATCGAAAAAAATTCGATTTTTTTCGAAACCCTAGCTTTAAAATATTCAATTTGAGTCGAAATTTTGTGAAGCAAATAAATGGGAAACGGTCTAATTGATTAATAAAGAGTATTTGGGTAGTTTAATTGGTAAATTAAGGGAAGAAAATGGAGATTTCGGCTAGGGAAATAGGGAGGTGTCGAAAGGTTAGGGAAGAGCAAAGTAGGAATTATGAAAATAGTATAAGGAAGAAAGTACTCCCTCGTCTGTTATGCGCAGAAAACTGCTCGATCGAGCAGTTTTAAGTTACTCGATCGTGAGCTTTGTTCCTCCTTTTGCTCGATCGAGTGGTTGTGACATACTCGATCGAGAACTCTTCCTCTTGCTTGAGACTTTGCTCGATCGAGAGCTTTAAACTACTCGATCGGGAACCTTTTCTCTTCAATTCTGCTCGATCGAGTACAGGACAACTCGATCGAGCACCCCTGAAAATTGACCTTTCGATCGAGAACTGTGAATCACTCATCGAGGACTCCCTCTTGGCATTTTTCTCAATCGAGCACGTAAAGTGTTCGATCGAGGACTTTTTTCTGGGTACGCTTACCAATGATAAAAAATTCTCCCAACCCTGCATAAAACGCCAAAATACTTCCCGCAAAAATACCAAATTCACAGTGCACAATCTATATTCTGCTTTAAGCTAACTAAAACTAACTAAGCTATTGCTATTGTCTATAACTAATAAGCAATGAATGTCTAACGGAAATTTCAAATTATAAATTGTTTTTACAAACGGGATGGTGTCCCGTTTTATCTTCCGAAACACTTGAACAACTCATAAGAGGGCTTCTGACTAGAGGAGGTACCTTCAGCATCGCGGACCGTCCCTTTAGGCCTCCATAAACTTGAATTGATCGAAGGAGAGTAGTCTGCATCTACATATGCCTTTACACTCTTCTTTATTTTGTCAGGCCTTTTCTTTTCTTCTTCTTTCTGGCCTTTGTCCTTGACACCGTCTTTAGCAATGAGCTCAGATTCCAATGTACTCTTATCACCAGGATCCCCAATGTCCAATCCACCTAGACCTATGACAGCAGAAATGAAAGAATGGTCCTCCATATTGCTCCTAGTTTGGGGCGGAGGTGTTAATATCGCAGCACATAACTCAATATTGTCAATTGGAGGTTCCGTGTCAGGGTCTGTAGAGAGAATATCATTGCAAGGCTTGACCAACATAGGGGCCCTACGAACACTAGACTCATAGAAGGTCAACTCCTCATCACCTACCTGAAAAGTCAAAGTCTGCCCCCGACATCTATTACTGCACGAGCGGTATATAGGAATGGTCGTCCTAAAATGATAGGATTATAAGAGTCTTCGGGGATATCTAAGACTACGAAGTCGACGGGATTAAAGAACTTCTAGATCTAGATAGGTATGTCCTCTAAGACACCTAAAAGCAGTGATACAGTACGATCGACCATATGTACGGTCATATTGGTACAATGAAATTTTGTTAAACCAAGCCTCTTAGCAAGAGACAATGGTAAAACACTAACGCTAGCTCCCAAATCGCGCAAAGCATTATCAATTAAATGAGTCCCAATGTGACATGGTATAGAGAAACTACCCGGGTCAGACAACTTAGATGGGGTCTTATTTTGAATCAGGGTAGTGCCCGCTTCAGTCAAAGCCATAGTCTCATGGTCATTAATATGCCTCCTACGCGCTAAAATGTCTTTATTAAATTTCATATACGAGGATACCTGGGTTAATAACTCAGCAAATGGTATAGAAACATAAAGACTTTTCACAATTTCGACAAACTTACTGAATTGCTGCTAAATATTCTTGCTCTGCAATCTTCTCGAAAATGGGACCGTAATTGGGATAGCTAGGCCTTCATTTATCTTTGACAACGAATTGTCACATTCGGCAGTAGAATCACTCGATCGAGCAATAATGCCTCTCAATCGAGGACTTTTCTCAGCAATAATGGTCGATCGAGCACTTTGATCCTCTCGATCGAGATCTTTCTTTTCCTCAGTGCTCGATCGAGCACTTTCATTCCCTTGATCGAGAACCTTTTCAGCATAATCCCTCGATCGACCTCCAGAAATCAGTCGATCGAGGACATTTCACGAATTCAGCACTTTTTTGTCAAAAGACGACTGTTCATGTACAGCAACTTCAACTTTTGGGTCTGTAAATCCAGCATTTTCAGTCGACATTTTGGGTCCCTCATAAGAAAGGCCACTCCTCAGATTGATCAGATTCACCGTCTCATGTGGTTTCTTGTGAGGTTGTGATGGTAAATGAGCCGGTTCTCTTGAGCTTGATTAGCAGCTAGTTGAGCCATCTGGGACTCAAGTGACTTAATTGAAGCATCTTTCGCTTGGTCAATTTTCTGCAATTGAATGTTCAATGATTGCACCATTGACTTCAACTCGGCTATATCACTTATGCCACTAGAAGCGGCACCTTGTTGTAGCGGTGGGAAAGAAGGAGGTTTTTGAGAGCCTTGTTGTTGATTTCGATGCAGCGGTACGTAAGCTTGTTGCTGCTGCGGTGGAGGTGTAGGATTCAAAACATTTTAACTAGTTCATCTCAAATTAGGATGAAATTTAGCTTGGTTGTTGTAATAGGAGCCTCCTTACCTATATTGTTAAAAGGCATAGACTTGCTCCTTCTCAGCTAAGCACTCCACTGCAGTATGACCATTTTTGCCACATCTCTCACACTAGACGGTCTCTTGTTTAGTCAACAAGTGAACCGTCTGTTGGTTTCCCGCGGCCTGTAACTCGAACTTATCAAATCTGGCATTCATGGCTTCTAGTTGAGCATCAAGTGCACTATTATCTGTAGAAACCATTCTAGTACCACTTCTAGGATTCTCATATTCACCACAATGGGTAGCCATCTCTTCTATAATTCTCCAGCGCTTATCATCATCAATGTTCTTCTGAAATCGACCATTGGCTGCGGCATCTAAAATAGCGCGATGGTCATCATACAACCCATTGTAGAACTCGTTACACAAAAACCACTGGCTAAACCCGTGATGTGGGACAGACCGAACCAACTTCTTAAACCGAACCAACTTCTTAAACCGACCCCATACTTCATACAAATTCTCAGTCGGAGTTTGCTTGAAACTCGTAATCTGCCCTCTCAATGCGTTAGTTCTCTGCGGAGGGAAGTATCTTTTGTAGAAGGCAAGAGCCAAGGTCTCCCAATCATTAATCCCAGCTGCAATCCTATCCAAAACCAGTCTCGGGCTCCATTAGTAAAAGAAAAAGGAAATAGGACTTCCTTTATCTTCTCTTGTGTCACTCCCTTAGTAGCGGGAATGGTAGAACAATAATCCGTGAAGACCTCCATATGCTTCCTCGGATCCTCGCCAGCTACTGCTCTGTATAGGTTCCTTTCCACTAGATTAATGTAACAGGGCCGAATATCAAAGGTATTCCCCTCATCATTAGTCGAAAGCTTGAAACCTTTCGGAATAGATTCAGCTATCGGCTCGAAATGACTGGCAATATTAGGCATCTTCGCAGATTTGGTGGTAGAAATAGAAATGTCTTCCTCTAAATACTAATCTTCCACAAACGTAAAATTCTCTAGAATAGGTTTAAGAGTACTCAAGACTTCCTCTTGATGATTCTTTCTAAACAAGTTCTATCTACGGTGAAAAGTCCGCCCCGGTTCAGGATCAGCTGGTACTAATTCCGACCTGTTGGACCTGAGCATACACAAAACTAAGAAAGAAAAAGAATAAGAACTGCCTCAAGGAATTAAAAATTCCTTGAGACTAAAAACAAACTAAATTGAACTTGCAAATAGGCTAATTGCCTCCCCGGCAACGGCGCCAAAATTTGACACAGCTGTCGCAACCTTATCAAAAATAAACCAACCGGCTCTAACTAATATAGTAGAGGTAAGTCGGGTATCGTACTCCACAGGGAGGCTATTGTATCTACTTGTCACTTAGTCCGTCACGGTCACAAAATGGGGGGTGTTTGATTTGATTTCTAAACTACTGAACTGAAAATAAAGCAGAGAGAGAACAATAAAAAGAAAAAGTCGAAATAGAGATTAATCAAATAAAGAGAGAAATGCCAGGATGTCGGTTCACCATGATATCAAACAATTCTGCTAAAGGTAAGGTCAGTCGGTCTAATGTGAGAAGGGTAAAGGAAAGGTCCTTCCGGTCCGCTATCTGCCCTAAAAAACTACTAACTTAGCTTTCGCCCTCATTAGTGTAGTCTATTGTTCATAACAGGTCTATTCATTCCAATCTTCCGATCTAGGTATGAAATTAACCGGATAAATTAATTTAGAAGCGTGCACTCTCCTAAACAATTACAATTAAATTGCTATGAATCAATTCTCACATATAAACCTCCTAATCTAATTATAACATTATTCCTTTACTATCATGGCTCTCCTAATCCCAGCAATAAGGGATTTAGCTACGCATATTTATAGTGAAACAAACAACGATAGATAAAATAGAAGACATAATATAGAGATTATTAAGTTGAAATAACATAAACCAATAATAATACTAATTAAAACAGAAATTAAGAACAAGAAATTAAGAGTACAAAAGAGAATTAAATTAAATGAAGAGAGTAAGAAAGATTACAAAAGTTTAAATCCGGAATGTAAAGAACAAAGCAACGTCACAAGGGAAAATGTCTACTGAGTAATTAAGAGTAAAGTATGAGATTCAAAGATGGTTAAAAGATAACCTAAACCTAATGACGTCTTTCCTTTATATAGGAAAGATATTTATTAAACATGCACTTAACAAAATAAATAAGTTCTCGCGATAAAATCTCGCGTAAAATAGCAAAGTGCTCGATCGAGTACTTTCAGACTCCTCGATCGAACACTATTCCAGCAAAACCTCTCGATCGAACAGCCAGAGTACTCGATCGAGGACCTCCGAAATAGCACCTCTCAATCGAGAATAGCAGGTTCTCGATCGAGGTCATGTCACAGCCAATCTACCCGATCGAATAGCCAGTCTTCGATCGAGTCATCTACCACTTAGCCAGCTCGTTTGAACGTTGAATTGCTTCCGATATGACTTCACGCTTCTCGAGGCAGTAGTAATTCCGCTCCAAATCTTCCATCTCCATAAATACAAGCTAAGGGACAGTAAAGAGGCTCGATTCTGTCTTCTTTGGTACATTCCTGCAAATAAAGCAAAGCAAACCAAAGTAGACTATATGGGGGACATTTGTAACATAATACTACGAGAATCGCATAGAAATACGTGCAATAAAGGCTCAAGAAGACTATATAAAACGCACGTGTCATCATTTATCAAGTGAAACATCATATGTAGATATGGCATCCCCTCAGAAATAGTTTGTGACAACGACACTCAATTTGTGGGAAAAAGAACAATGGCCTTCTGTGCATAGTGGAATATTCATCTGGTGACCTCCACACCAGGCTATCCAAAAGCCAACGGCCATGCTGAATCTAGCAATAAAGTGGTAATTAGTTTCCTGAAGAAAAAGCTAAAGAAAAAAGGCAGATGGGCTGATGAACTCCCTTTAGTCCTCTAGGCTAACAGAACTACACCTAAAACATCAACAGGCCAGACACCTTACTCCCTAGTTTATGGCTGTGAAGCAATGATTCCAGCAGAAATCCATGCACCAACTACTAGGTGCAGCCTGAATACCGTGGAGGAAAACCAGCCACTTATGCAAGAAAGCCTGACCCTGGCTGAAGAGCTGAGAGATGCAGCAAAGATCAAAATAGCCTCCTACCAACAAACGGTAGCCATAAGCTATAATAAAAATGTGAACATCAGAGTATTCAAGGAAGGGGAATTAGTCCTATGAAAAGTCGTCCCAAATACAAAAGACAAGAATGCCGGCAAACTTACCCCTACATGGAAAGTACCTTACCTGATTGACTCAATAGTAGGGTAGGGAGCCTACAGGCAACAGACCCTAGATGGAGAAATGATCCCCAGATCCTGGAATATCTCCCACTTAAAACTCTTTCATGTATAACCCATTTATTTTATGCCTGAACCAGGTAAAATTTTATGCCTGAACCAGGTAAGACTGTCAACCCTATCTCTTACCTGGCATGATTCTATGTGTAACTCTCCTAAATAAAATGATCCATGTTCTTTCTATGTGATTTCCTGCTAGTTGCAATTGCCTGTCATAGTTACAATTTTCACTATATGTCTCAAATTACCATGTTAAATCCTGAAAACTTATTTTACGCTTTTCCTGCAACTATCTAGATCATTATACTTGCATGCTTAAACAAATATTCTGGATTGAGGGCCACTCCACCTAAGCTGAACAGCATCCCAGATGTGCTTCACAAACCTTGGCATTTTTGCCACATCTAAAAAACACATAAACACTGAGCTCAGTATGAAAGACAGGTATGATGGTGAGATAAATCCAAACTACTTATCTTAAGCCCTCCTGACAAGTTGAGGGCCATAAGACCTCCTGACAGGCAACTATCCCTCTTACCTAAAAAAGCCCTCCAGATAGGCTAAGAGCCACAAATCCCTGAAAAGATTGAGGGCCATAAGCCCTCCTGACAGGCATTATCTTAACAAATACTTCAAATTGCATTATTTCAAGAGGTATTATCTAACCAGACCAAGCACACAATGGGAACCACAAAGCAACTTCAATTGCACTAAGAGAAAAGCAAGGACAAAGTTTTTCCGGGGAACATCCCCCCTGGATGGTATAAATACCAACTAGAACGAAATTCAAAGTTTATCCAGGGAACATCCCCCCTTGGATAGGCCAAAAAAGGATATCCTAAATAAAACCATCAAACTGCCTTGGAGACAGTAGTAGAACTTATATTTGATCGGCTCCCTCTTCCTCTTTATCATCCTCATCCTTATTATCCTCACCGCTCTTATCTTTAGTTGGAGGAGAATCGACCTCATCATCAGCATGCATCTTGCAAAGGTCGGGATAGGTAGCAGTAAGGTCACTCATCTCTTGCTCCATGTTTCAGTATGGCCCGAGTTCCACAGGTTCATTCATAGTATCAACACGGCCCTTGCCAAAGAAATACAAGGCAACATCCTTATACCTGCTCTGAATCGTATCCCTTTCAACAGCCAGCTCCTCATTTGCCTTCAAGAGATCCTGCATAGGCTGCTTTTCAGCCTTCAACTAGTCCTGGACTGTAGCAAGTTTAGCCTGGATGGATGTTACAACATTTTGAGCAGATCCCAACTTAGATGTTTCAATAACCAATCTTGCCTTGCCTGCCTCATTCTCCTTCTTCAAAGACTCATTCTCTCTTTTCAACACTTCTAAGTCAGTCTTCAAAGGTTCAGCATCCTTCTTTAGGCACTGCACCTCCCAGTCCAAGGTATCATTATTGGCATTTGAAGATTTCAATTCACAGGCACCCTTTAGCATGTCATTTACTTTCTACAAGGAAGTCACGAATCAGGCAAGACCAGGCCAGAAAACAAACGAGCAAAAATAAAACTAAGGGAAAAGAATTATACCCTCCTGCAGCATAATAACCAAGTTGGCAGCATAGTTCCAGGAATGGTACATAGCAGCTACTGCCTGAGCAGACATTTCCCCAGCCTGATACTTATAGTAAGGATCATCAACCAAGAAGGAGTGAGCCTGGATTTGTTCCTTGCCAAACTGTACGTCAGCAAGCCTAGCCTTGACCTCCCTGACCTCGCTCACACCTTCACCAACAGCACCAACTTCTTCAGAGATCTCATCCTACCTCTTTCACTTGCCAACCTGCCTAGATTCATCAATATCAACCACAATCTGCGGAGGAGACACCAATTGAGCCTGATGAGCAGGAACATGGATTTAAAGTGTACAATCATTGCCTGTAGCCTCACTATTTTGACACTTCTCCCCTGTAATCTGGAAAACCTTTGCTTTCACCATAGAGAGGCCAAAGCTAGCAATCTTCGCAGAAGCCCTGGTAGCTACACGACGAAATCCTACATCAGCAATACTAACATATGCTCAGGCATGAAAATTTACACAGGGAAAAAAAACTTACTTCCTGATGTTGAGTCCCCTGAAGCCTTAGCACTTTTAGCAGCCTTATAAGTACTCAGCTTAGCCTTCTTGAATCGAGGGAGGGGCTCTTGACCAAGACAAGCAGGCAATTTCCTTTCCTCCTCTGAAAGGGCCATAAATGCTTCAATACGGTCTGCTGACCCCTCGGCATCAGGGTGACAAACCCAGTCAACCACTATGGCACAACGCAAGTATGTTTACATTAAAAATAAGATTTATATATTATTATAATTTGAATTGTACGCATAAAAGAGAACTTACCACCCTCCACAGTCGGGTAACTGAGATAACCCAGAAAAGGGGTAACAGAATCTGCCTTGATAAACATATAGATTGTGGCCCAGCCCTTATCATCGCCTGAATCAAAGTTGGTTATCAGATGATCCATCTTCGCCCTGACTCAAAAGTTGAAGCGGCCAGTAGTATTACTCTTCAGGTGATAAACGTTCTTGAAGTCTTCAAGAGTGATCACCAAATTATGCTTGGCACATAGATGTTCAACGGATTGAACAATCTTCTAAACCATTGGCATGAGTTGGAAAGGATCAACCTTAATGGCCCTGATAATGTCAACCATAAATAGAGTAAAGGGAAGTTTGCAACCCCTCTTGAATGCCCATTCAAAGATACAAAACCAACTAGGACTGCACCAGTTAGCCCTGACTGGACCACTTTCAGGGACCCAAACCTCAGCATCAGAAGGAATTAGACCTCTGCCCTTCAACAAATGTTCAAAAGAAGGTTTGAGTTGATTGGCCTCAGGGAATAAAGCATACAACAACTTCACAGGGGCAAAACTAACGCCCTTGTGCGTAATAGCCAGAATTTCTGCAGGGGCAGAAATTTCAACAACCTAATCCTCAGGGATGACTTCAGGGACATCTACCACCACCGGAGGCTGTTCAGCCTTAGCAGTCTTTGGTGCAGCAGTTCTTCTTCTTCCACAGGCCATTTTTTCTTGATTTAGTGTAAAGATTAATGAAACAGGAATTCTTGCCATGCAAAAAATTAGATAAGAGAGAAAGAAAGTTTGGAGAATTGAAGAATAAAAGTATGAGATCAAATGACAGCTCAAAGCAATTTATGGCCGCAAAAAAAAGCCAACGGATAATCGAAGTGGATGAGTTTAATCATGACTATCCTAGGGTTTGATGAACCTACCCCATTTAATGGGCATTAGCCGTTAGGAAGTTGAAAGAGGCTCAAACTCTTTTCTGGTAAAAGTTCTAACATTTATGCCTGGCCCAAATTTTTATCTTCTCATTCCTGGTCAGATGCAATGGAAATAAGGAGATAAGGGGCAATTTTTGGGGAAAGATTTGTCCTGACTGATCAGAGAAATGTCAGGTAAAGAAATACCAAGTCTAGCCTGGACGGAAGCAACTCAGCACAAAGCATATAATACTCAGACAGGTGCCAGCCATGAGGGAAAGGAAGGTCAAGCCATCTACCTTGGCCAGACCTGAAGGAATAACACACCAACCATATATTAGGCACTACTAGAACGAGTCAGGCAACAGCCAAAGTACAACAAAGAGGTTCCTGCATACACGGAGGACTTATTCAACAAAACCTACAACGAGTATAGAGTAGTCAACCAGACAGAGATAAAGGCGGGCAGTTTAGGGAAGTCATTTACCTGCCTCCGGGTAAATAGGGCACAGGGCCTATTACCTAGGAACGTTCCAATGAATGTTAGGAAGACCATTGGAGACTAAATAGAGCTACTATAAATATCAAGGAGGAGAAAGGAAAATGATCATTTACTATTCACTCACTTACCCTCATTTTATTTTAATCACTCTAAGCAATTCTATTTAGCTCTTATACTTTATTATCAGCCTAACATACAAATTCCCTGTCAGGACTCACTAAAAGATAGTAACAATCTCTCTTGGCTTGGTGCCCGTGGTTATTTCCCTAATTCCCAGGGTTTTCCACGTATAAATCTTTGTCTTACATTACATTGTTCATTCTTTGCTTATTTGTCGTACTAGTCACGCATTATTAATTGAGTTAGGTCACCCTGCAAAATAAACCCCTGGCAAGACATTACTTCCGTGTAAATTCTTGCTAAAACAGTAGGTATTTCAATATATTATAAGACGAGTTTACTTGTTTATATATTGTTTAATTCTACGACTATCCAATTATTATGTTTGTATATATTTTGTACTTTAATTTATTTAAAAGGAGAATATACTGAAGGATGTTTAAGAAGGGACTTTTATTCCCAGCGGACCTAATGACGTTCATTTTGGAGCGACCGGCTGCCCCGAACAACCAGGTCGATTGAGGGGCGTCCCATTACATGTTGGAGTCACAAAATATTATGGGATAACTTCACCGAAGAAGATGAAAAAGAAGAAGAAGGCTGGGAAATATACGGATCAGACGGTGAAAATTATTATTTATAATTATATATTTTCACTTAACTTCACATGGTGTTTTAAACCAATAATACATTATTGTTTGCACGCAAGTTTAGTTATTGGCGTCGGTGATACTAAAAATGAATTCTGGTTGCAAGCCTTCTGAAGAAGAATTAAAGATGATGGAGGATATCATTAAAGAGGGTAAGGTGCAACAAAAGGTCGTGTTACCTGTTCAGGAGGTAGACAACACGGTGTTGGTAGAACATGAGGAGGGAGTAACCATTCAGAAAGATCGGGTAGCTTCTGTTGTTGCTACACGTGAAGCTTATCAGGAGGTGAAGCTAGCTGCTGCTGTTGTGATCACACGTGAAGCTGAAGAGGTTTCACCTGAAGCCGATAAGGTAAATATGCATGTCTTTATTACATTTCACTGAATCGCGTCTTAGCTTTATTGACACTAGCCCCTTTTTATTAATTACTAATAAAGGCAGAATTAAACACGTGCAAGCGATGCAAAGGTAATAACAATGGTTTAATTTAGGTGAATGAGACCGAAAAGGGGATGGCACTTGAGAAGACGGTTGATGACACATCACCTTCAAACCAGTTCCCTGATTTCGGCAAGGAACGTAGTCTCTAGGTAGATCGTTTATGCATAATATATACATATATATATATATATATATATATATATATATATATATATATATATATATATATATATATATATAGAGAGAGAGAGAGAGAGAGAGAGAGAAGAGATCAAGTGAGTCCATGTATATATATATTAAGTCCATAAGTTCTATTATGAGCCATTAGATGGAGGGAGATGGAGGGATGAGATGAACCCACCCAAAGGTGATTAAAAGGCTAATTAACACTCTCTCCCACACACTCACTAATCCACCCTAATTAATCACTAATTTACTATATATTTGTTTTGCACCCACCCATTTCTTTCTCATCTCACACATTTTACTCCTCTCTTCTCTCAAACCCCCAATAAAAAAACCCAAATCTAAGACCCTTCTAAATGTATGAACTTTGGAAAATATTGCCTTAGCTACAGTATAGCAGTAACAGGAGCCTCCCTTGCACATGGGACACTGCTCACTCACCCTAAACATATTTTTTATTTGCTTTATTTCTCTGCTGCTTTTCTCTTTCTCGCTCATCTGTTTCTCTATCATTATCTTTCTCTTTCTTCATTCTCTATACCTTCTTCCTTCATTATGTACCTTGGAAAATATTTCATTGAACAGTAGAGCAGTAACTCCTGTGCGTCTCACGTGATGAACAATACTTTCTACTTTCCTCTTTCTACTTTCCTATTTCTATTTGTTTCTTCAATCTTTGGCCTGCTATTACCCTTCATCACCATCAACAACATTTGCCTTCTCCTTTCTGCTCACTTCTTTCTTCAATCGCTTCCCATAGCTTAATTTGTTCCTCACTTCTACAATTAATTTACTCACTTCTACAATCATAGTATCTGGGTACGACTTTAAAAGAGGTTGTTGATCTGGAATTTCTTCGGTGCAGCTGGTTGCATCTTCGGATCTGGGTAATTTCATTTCTTAATTTACTGTTTTCGGTTGCTTGATTAGTGTTTTAATGCGTTTTTTTGGTTGTGATAGATGTTAATGTATTTGCTGATTATATCGATTTTCATTGATTTAGTTTGATTGCTTGGTTAGTGTTTTAATACGTTTTCATTTGCGTTAATTGTTCATATATTGCGTTTTTCAGACCTGGTTGATTTCGTTTGCCAATTTCTTCTATTTTCATTTACTGTTTTCGATTTTTTTATTAGTGTTTTAATAATTGTTCATGTATTGTGTTTTTCAGATCTGGATAATTTCATCTTCTAATTTATTCCTTTTTCATTTACTGATTCGGTTTCTTGATTAGTGTTTTAATACATTTTTCGTTGTGTTAGACTGTTAGTTGTTCATGTATTGCGATTTCTATATTTGATTGATCGATTAATTGATCTTGATGTTCCCAGCATGCTGGGGTCGTCTCAGTTTTTTTTGTTCTATATCTCCTTTATGAAGCTGTGGTTCAAGTATTGGATAATTTCTTACTTGATCTTAATGTTCCTTTGTTTATTCAGTCTTGTCTTCTTTCTTCTTTCCTTTCCTGTACATTTTTCTTTTCCATCTGTTTACTCCGTCCCTTCCTATTTCTTCTTTCCTTTTTTTTTCCATTTTTCCTTCTCTTTCTTGGATTAATTAGGGTGTTTTGGTTCTTATTTTTTTGGGTTCTTATTTTTATGCGATCATCGTTATTGATTGGTCACAGTGGCTAGGTATCGGGGGTCGTGGGTTAAGGTGACGACATTTGCGGTGGCTGAAAGTAGTTAGTAACAGTGGAGAGTTGGTGATTGCGGGTCAGTTTCATTCTCCTCGTTTGATTTCAGTTTACACTTTAATTTCTTTTGTTTCCTAATCATTTTTTTACCGAATATTCACACTTTCAATTTCGGTTTTACGTCTTCATTTACCCTTTCTTCTTTCCTCTTTTTCCATTTGTTTACCCTTCATTTTCTCTCTTTCTTGCATTGATTTGGGTGTTTTGGGTTCTTAGTTTTTTTTTTTAGTTCTTATTTTTAATGTGCTCATCGTTATTGATTGGTGGCAGTGGGTAGATATCGGGGGTCGTTGTTACAGGTGACAACATCCACAGTGGCTGGAAGTGGTTAGTGACAGTGAAGAGTTGGTGATTACGGGTCAGTTTCATTCTCTTCGTTCCATTTCAGTTTACAATTTAATTTCTTTTATTTGCTAATAATTTTTTTATCCGAATGTTCCCACTTCCAATTTCAGTCTGTTTATGCTTATTTTGTTATACTAACTCGAACTTTTGACGGTTTCATGCCAAGTTTCTGGGTGTTTATTTTTTAATCTGTGTGGTCTAATTTGGTATTGAACTAGAATGAAAACAGAGTTGAACTCCGTATCTGAGCTATAAACAAAGATGTATGGTATTTAGGGTGGTTAGGATGTACGGTTTTCCTCAAACTATCTTAAACGTGCCCTTGTTTATTTAGTTACGTTACTCCCTTTGACCGCTATTAATGTCAAGAATCATGTGCCCTCCCTTTTTGGGTTCTTAATGAGCTTATTAATATGCAACACTTGCTGGGTCCTTTTTTAGCTAATTAAGATGCAAGTTTTCTTGTCGGTCTATCTTAGCCATGTTCTGTTTGTTCTTATTGATGTACAGTTTGGCTTTATTGGTTGGTGCTTTCAAGATTGTGATTTTT
Organism: Silene latifolia; assembly: GCF_048544455.1. NCBI lineage: Eukaryota > Viridiplantae > Streptophyta > Magnoliopsida > Caryophyllales > Caryophyllaceae > Silene > Silene latifolia. The sequence continues at coordinate 4,113,779 of NW_027413609.1, forward strand.
AGTTTCGCAAGCTATTTCTGAATTCAGACGGTCTGATGTTAACTTGTGCTTTGTATAGGTTGGTTGGCTTGGCCCTGTTTTGGTGATCCTCGTGGTGGCACTGATCGGAAGGTGGGTTGTTCCTCTGACTTTCCTTAGACATGCACTGATTTATTTGATTAGGTTGCTCCATCTGATACCCATTAAAGTTGGGAACCACGCACCCTCAAGTTGGGATACTAATTGGTCCTTTTGTAAAGGTTAATTATAGCTAATTATGCCTTTTGTAGATTAAAATTAAACGTACCCTTGTTTATTTAATTAAGTTATTCACTCTGGCCTTAAAATCGAAAGCTTAGTGATCTGTTCAAGGTTGATTCTAGCTTTTTATGACTTGATTAATTTGGGATTACATAGATAGTGAATCATTCTGTTGAAAGTTAGCTTGAATTTTTTTTGAGTTGGTCAATTTGATTTGCTTCTGATTTCGGTCTATTATGCTTATTTTGTTATAATAACAGACATTCATTAATAGGGTTTTCCAAATTGGGGGCTTGGATTAGACCTCGAATTACACCTAAATTTCTGATTACTTTATGTCATTCAGGTTCGTTTAGTAACTATACATTTTGAGTACTCAAAGTTTCCTAATGTAGGCTGGCGTTTAAGTAACTAAATGTTTGAGAAAGTGCTTCTTGATGGTCCTGGTCCTGGGAATTTTGAGTACAAGCTCACCAAGCTTTACTCAAAAGTTTTTTTTTTTTTGGTTACATAAGCTTTACTCAAATGTAGGCTTACGTTTGAATGCATATTTCCTGACTTGTAACCATTATATTCTACTTGCCATATCATGGCTTGGCCATTGGCTTCATATTTTTCATTTAATAAAGTTGTGATACATTAACCCCTTTGTAATATGATTTATGATATTTGAGTATTTTTGGCTTGTACATGAATGGGTAGTTTAGTCAGTTTATCGGGTTTTTTTCTTTTGCTTATGTAGTTATTATTATACTTATCAGTAGGGCCAAAGTTGTGAAACCATAAGCGAAGATGTATAGGGGCACTTAAAAGAAGTCATGTGACGATTGGTGTGCATGGGTGAAACTATGACACATTTTCTTTTTCTCAAACTGGGGCATTTGTTCATCCAAGTGGTACCTCTTGGATCTGATTGGCTGCTGAAGCTTATTATGGAGAACCGGTTGTGCAGTTTGGTCTCAAGTACATTGGCTATAAAATACTTCCAAGGGAGAGCTCATTATATAAGGACTATGACATGGAAGACCATGTGTTAACCGACCTTAATGTTGTAAATCAGAAGGGATGGGAGTAGACTATAAGGATATACTTGGACAACCAGAATGTGACATTAGATCTCAGGGGATTCAAGAAGCGGCTTGTTTGTTCTTATGCTTATTTGGTATCTAAGTGGACACGTGGTTCTCTGTCTCAGATACAATGACATTACTCGAGGTTTTACTGTTCTATCTTTCATTTTTCTGTCAATATTTTTTCCCGTCTTTAGCTCTATCGTAATCATCATTAGGAACTTGGGATAATAATTGTGGTTTGTTTTACCAGTGGAGGTAGTCAACCCGTTACTTGGATTATTAGGTTTCCTTGGTCTCAAACAGGTGTCAGGTTGGCTACCTCCGTGAGTTAAACATCCATAAGCTTTGCATGAAATGTATATCAACTTAAGTAGGCTTTTAGGTAAGTTTTTGTAGAGATTCATGTACCACAATTTGTTATTCTAAATGAATGAGCAAGAGAAGTAACCTAGGATTGGATGCCTTGAAATGAACCAATTCCAGCTAAAATGATTAATAACCTCCTTTCTCCAATTGCCTCAGTTAGTTGCCGCCACTCGCGAGCAGTACTTGAAAATTTCAGATTTAATGATCAACTGACTTGTAAAATCAATGTTCTCATCTTAAATTCTTAGTAACTGCCTAGAAGTCTAGAATAGATCAACTACTGTAAGTTGTCGTATGATGTATTTTTGGATGGATAGCTTGCATAAAATTTTGCAAGACATTGTTTCAACAACATACTACCCCATTTAACAAATTTCCATGATCAACCATTATAAACAACGACGACGACAACAAGTTCTATCGACTTACTGAATGCTTGCTTTTGTGTGATTGTTGTTGGCTTTGAAATCCTCAAGGAATCCTGTGTTACCCTTAATGTCGAGTAAGACATATTCGTGTTACTTACAAGGACAATTGTAAAGAAATTATTCCCTCGAGCCTCTATTCGTGTTATGCATTTATGTTTATTATACACAGGTCGCAGACTGCAGCCATTAAGAGATCTATATCCCTCTCTATGCACATCTTACGAGTCCTCTTAAATATTCCAAATTCCAAAGTGACTTAGTTATCTATATATATATATATATATATATATATATATATATATATATATATATATATATATATATATATATATATATATATATATATATATATATATATATATATATATATATATATCTATATTACCTTACAGATTATTCTCAAGACAATTGTTGTTTAAGAAAATATTATACAACAATCTTCTTCGAATTATACACAAGCTTGAATGTTTGAAAGGAGATGGACATGGGCTTTGGAACTCCGCGCGCATCGCGCGCGGAGGAACAACTAGTAAATAAAAAAACCCAAAAAATTCAAATAATAAAAAAATCCAAATAAATCAAAAACCCTAAAAAATCAAAAATCCAAACAAATGAAAAATCTCTCTTCCTCATACACCACCACCCCACCCGACACCACCCACCACCACCACCCACCGTGTCACCACCATCGCGAATTAGTTAATTTCTTTTTTTCCAGATTGTGGTTTATTTTTTTTTCGTCATTTTTTTTTCAAATTTTGTGTTAAATTTGTTGTTTGGGGTCGTTTTATTTCTATTTGCTAATATTAGTAGATATATTAAAGTTATTTTAATTCAATTTTTTATATTTCAAATATCGTCTTGTTTTTTTATTTTTGTTTTATATTTTTTGAAATCTCGTCTCGTTAAAATTCGTCTTAATATATATTTTTCAGTTTTAGTATTTCAATTTCAATGTGTATTTATTTATTGTCTCAAATTTTAATGTGTATAACTTCAATGTTTTGTTTTATAAATTTTTTAAAATCTCGTCTTGTTATATAAAATGTTCAGATTTAGTATATAAACTTAAATGTGTATAACTTTAATGACCTTAAGTGTAACTTCAATCCACATTAGCCATATCTTCAATAGCATTATGTGCAACTTTAATGAACATTATGTGCAACTTCAATGACATTATGTGCAACTTCAACTTCAATGACATTATGTGTAACTTTAATGCACATTATGTGCAACTTCAATGACAATATGTATTGGTTTTATATCTGATTTTAAACTTAGACTAAAGTTACACGATTTTGGACTAAGGTTACACAATTTCGGACTAAAGTTATACAAAAAAGGACTAAAGTTACACTCTCAGTGAACTAAAGTTACACACACCCAAAACTAGACTTACATAAACTCAAAATAATGGATATAAATGGACTATAGAACTGAAGTTGTTATAATATTAAGGACTAAAGTTACACTCTTAAATCACTATAGTTACATGAATTTGAATATATAAATATAATTTGTATAATTTTAAGTCAATATTGTGTAACTTTAGTCCATATTTGTATAGCTTTAGTCCAAATTTGTAAAACTTTTGTAATTTTTAGGTAAAACTTTATTTCTTGAGAGTGAATTTATTAAATTTTAAAACAATTTTATATAAATTGTCCTACTGTAACTTTAGTCTTTTTTTGTATAACTTTAGTACAAAATTATGTAACTTTAGTCAAAAATTGTGCAACCTTAGTCCAAAAAAGAGAGAAATGAGAAAAATAAGAGATTTAATATTTTAAGTTTATAACTTTAATTCATAATGATATAACTTTTGTCCTAAATATTGTAACTTTAATGTTTAAAGGGTTTAACTTTAGTCTTAAGCAGTGCAATTTTTGTAATACCCGACATTTGTGGGATCCGTACTTAGATCTAGGAACACGTGAGGCAACCCACATGCACTCGGAAGTAAAGGATGATCGTACTACGAGACCAAGTAAGACCTAAATTAGACCTAGTAGACTTCTAGTGGACCGAGTAGAACCCCTAGTGGACCAAGTGAGCTGGCACTCGGTCGAGTAAGGGTATACTTGACCAAGTGAGTGCTACTCGTTCGAGTGAACCGGTCACTCGGTCGAGTGGTGCTGAGCTTTAACTGAGAAAGGATATTCAAGATTTCATTCTATCCCAACCCTATCCCATTCATTCTTCTCCTTCTTCCTTCTTACACTAAATCCCTTCCCCCTTCTCTCTAAAATGCTCCCAATGCCCTGCCTTTGGCCTTCAAGCTTGGATTAATGGCAAAACACCTCTCCTATGTCCCGATTTACCTTTGTAAGTAGAAATCTTACCTTTTACACTTTGTCTTATGAGTAAATTCGAGTTAGGGTTTACTAAGAGAGGTTAATTAGTATTCAGCTATGTAAAATGAATAGTTAGTGACTAATAATGAGGGATTTTATGTTGTAATTTAGTATAGAGTGAATTGTGATAGTTATTATTACATGATTTATGTAAGATGAGATGGTTTTATGAGATGGATACTTGGTGATTTCGATTAGCTTGTGGATTATGCTAAAAGGTAGGTTATCCTACTCGGTTTCAATATTGTGTATGCATATTTGGGTTTCTTTCCTCACTAGTACATTCATGAGTCGGTTGGTATGTATGTGGGATTAAATTCATAAATTTGGTCATATGTTAAATGTTGTTCTTCCATTTGTCATGAATGTTTGTGATTGTGTTGTTTTGGAGGACTTTGGTGGTGATACTTGATTGTTGAGGAGACGTAAGACGGTTAGGAAACCGTCCTGCGCTCGGGTAGCCCCTTGGAGCTTCCCACTCTAAGAGGGATGTGTACGTTAATGACTTGAGTCAAGGAGGGACTCGTGTGGTTGAGGCACGACGTCTGGTAGGGGATTCGGTGGCTTCCGAATCCGATACGTTTGGGCGTATCCCGGTACCTTTTTATGAGATGTGGTGTCCTGGGCGTGTCCCTAGTACCGGTGCTTTTGGGTACGTCTTGGCATGTCCTGGTAGCGGTATGGTGATTGCATAGTCGAGTCTCTTTCACATGATTATGTACCGTCTACACTTATCGAGTCATGTCATATGTTTGTGTATTGAAACTGAGGTATGTTGTGTCCGTGTAAATGTCACCTATTTCTAGGGTGGCCTTTGTCGATCCATTTGATATTTCCGATCATATGGAGAGCAGTTGTTTACAGGTTATATTTGGTTGATTGCGGGAGACGGGGACGAGCCGTGATGACATTCGAGTCAAGCTTAGTCGACTAAATTAGTTTAGTAGTCATGAGTTGTATTATTCATTTCATTTATTCAATTATCCCTATTTAATCCACTAAATACTTATTTATGTTAATTGTTTCTCAATTGCACCTCCGATTTCACTACCTCGGGAAACCGAGAAGGTAATGTCTCCCAATTACCTTGGCCGGGTGAGAAGGGGGTGTTACAAAGAGGTATCAGAGCCTCGATTTTGGAACCTAAACCAATGAACCAAAATGAACCTAGGTGTGTTTAATAAAATGCACCCGACACGAGTACAACAGGAGATCGATTTTGGATGAGTGGGCGCCCTCATGTCAAAACTAGTGCTTATTTCCTCGGTTGGTCACTACGTGGGTGGTTACAAATAAGGGCGAATGATATAGACAATATTGTGTCATTGCATGAATGATGTAGTTGGGTTATACTCTTGCATGCTATGAATTTCACATGTGTATGGAAGATGAATTATTAGATTAGTGCGAGTAGCGTGTTTGGGAAATGGTTAGCATATGTTGGTGTGTGGGTAATAGTTTCAATTTTGCATCACATTGTATGTTAATTGAATGCCTATTAGTGTCCTTGATCATGTCTGAATAGTAATGAGTGCTAGTTGAGTAGCCACTAGTGTTGCGGTAGTGCACCATAAATGGTGAGTAGAACAACGTATGAACTAACTCGGGATGGGTCACCAATAGACGATGGACTCCTGAACTTTGTATTGACTTGCAGGAAATCCACAGATAAACTTTTATTGAAAATTTAAACCCGACGGGATCACTTGACCGAGTGCGAGTCCAAACTCGGCCTAGTAAGCAACCACTCGACCGAGTGGACCCTTTACTCGACCGAGTGGACCCAGTTATAGGAGGTAATACATTCTGGCAAAAACCGTCACTCGACCAAGTGGGTCATCCACTCGACCGAGTAGAATCGTACTCGACCGAGTACATTCGACACTCGACCGAGTGGGTTCACACGGGCTGGACCGCTCGGCTAAGAGCCCTTATTTCCCCCAATGCCTCATTCGTATCTTCATATCTTCATCCCCTCCCTCGCCAAAAATCCCCAAAAACCTCCATTGTTGCTCCATTTTGCTTGGAAATTCATCCTATTACTCCACTTTTCTCATCTAATCCCACTAATTAGGCAAGGTAAGCATGTTCATCTTCTTCCATCTTTTTTTCCCAATTTGAGTTTTCTTAGATCTACTCTTAAATTCTTTGAGTTTGGTTATTTATTGTTCATTATGCTTAACTCATGATACTAGTGAGCTTTTTACACCATTGTAGTTGATAAAAATCATTTTTTTGTGATGAAATCTTGTCCACCGTTATTGAACTCGAAAATAGTGTTCATGAGTCAATAATGGGATTTTGTTGATGGTTGTTGTGTCTAATTGGACAACAAAGGCTTAACCTTTGTTGTCATGGGTGGATTTTGTTTAATATGCATTAGGCCTGGAAATCCGCAGAAGCCTCTGATCAATATCTCATCTCAACCTGACCATTAGGTTGTCAGGCTGTCAGGCTATCAGGGCACACGAAGATAGGCGCCAGGCCATGGAGAGGACAACGGTCAAAATATCAGAACGATATTAGACCATAAACGCGTATTATAAAAGGATTATATACGCAGCATTGAATGAGAAGATCTCGCAGTAAATGCAGTAATTAAGGGAGGAATATTAGCAATTATTACAGGCAATAATGGAGAATAATACCGCATTCAATACAATATCAGGCAGCCGTTCAAGATTAGAGCTTATATAAGGAACACTTTGAAGACATTGGGATCATCTCATCCTTGCACAAGAAAAAGCATACGTCCACATATAGTTAGAAAGATATTAGACATTGTCATTATCATACACTCAATTCACCCAATTACATAGTGAAATCCTTTCCTGGCTTGGTGCCCGTGGTTTTTTACCATTCAAGGGTTTTCCACGTACAAAATTCCTTGTCTCATTATTGTTATTGTTGTTATATTTACAGCTTTATATTTGACCCTCACGACCTTACCAATAGACCATCTAGAGCTAGTTAACCTTACACAACTCTACCCTGACCTGATTTCGTCTTGCGCAAAATCTACACAAAACAATTGGCGCCCACCGTGGGGCATCTAGCTCTTTAAATCCTTTTTTCCTAACTCACAAAAATTCAAAAATCCTACAAAAATGGCTCAGCCTACCGTTGAAGAACAATTGAATGCCTCTCTCCAGCAAATCGCTGAGTTGGAAAGCTTGAAAGAAAAAGTAGCCCAAACTGAGGCAGAAATCCTGCAATTGAGAGAATCTAAGTCAGCTCTAAAACAAAAATTAGAAAAAACTCAAGGAATAGGCTTTAGATTCCAACCAGGAACCCCATTTGCATCAATCATTAAAAATATCGATTTTTACAGTTTTGGGAGCCCAAGTGTTTCTAAATCCATTGATGTTTATGGTGATGGTGAACCAAAGAATGACAAGGAGAAACCTGATGAATCTGCAGCAGCCATCATGACGACAGTGGTTCAGGAGATCAAGAAACTCAATGAAAAATTAGATTAGATACCTGGAGTACCTGCCAGCATGGAAGAAGCTGCCCCTGACAGCTACGCTGATTCACCTTTCATAGACGAAATAGCTAAAGTAGACTTACCAAAGAAGTTCGTAGTTCCATTCATGAGGGTCTTTGATGGAACCGCAGATCCACAAAATCACGTGGCTCTTTATAAACATCCTGCTCACCTGGAGAGTCCACCTCTTGTTCATTTCCCATATTGTGCAGGTCAGAGTACTTTGAAGCAGCAAAAGCCATCTCAGCTTCAGGGTTCCATTTTGCCCTGGCCTCAACAGGCTTCGACATAGCAGCAGCCCTTCCCTTAATATAGAAATAGAGGGAAGCATCATCTAACTTGAACTCCAGGTCATCCCTTTCCTGGGTGAGCTCCTCATTTCTGTCCAAAGCCTCCTGCAATAGCTGCTTGCTTAAATCTGCCTCAGGCTTAGCAGCATCCTTCTTAGCCTGCGCCCTCACCAAATCAGCAGCTTTAGCAGCCAGGTCAGCTCGTGCAAAATCCAGATCAGACTTCAGCCTATCATAATCTGACCTCATCAGATCAATCATGGCCACCAAAGAAGTAGCCTGATAGGCGTTATTGAGACAGGTCGCAGCACCCTGACCGAAAATAGGAAGAAAAGCATGAGTAATATACCCCAATAATAAAAACTACCCAAACAAAACACACATAAAAATTGTTCCAGCCTACCTCCCTTACAAAAGACCAAGGCACTTGCCAAGAGGTCGATCGAATGATCCAAAAAGCAACTGCCTAAGTAGCAGTCTCAACAGGGTCAAGGGTGAGTATGACATCTGATCTAGAAGCAGCATAATCCCTGATCTTCACCCTAGTAGCCTCCATATTGTCCACCCTGGCTTTCACTTCCCTGACCGGGGCAGAAATGTCAACATATTAAATTTTTCTTTTTGGGTGCTTTGAACTTGTTTCAACGGGGCGGCAGTACTGTGATGACCTTGGCAGCATCAGACTGTTCAGTCAAATAAATAACAGGTTCAGCATCCCCGCTTCCCTGGGAACCTTCCTACTTGATCTTAGCCAGCCTGGCTGAAAGGTCAGCTATACCAAACCTGGCAAGACGAGTAGATGACCTGGTGGCTACAACACGAAATACTATATTAGCAATATAAACCAAACATTATCAGGAAGCCAAAGTAAAAATAAAAGATAAGCTTACTACCTGAGGTAGTGGCACTAACAACCCCTGAAGGTTTAGCCGCCCTGGCAGCACCGTCAGCCTTCAAGCAGCGAGGAAGGTGACCAACCCCACAAAAGAGAGGCCAAGACCTCTCCCAAGGAGGAATAGCAAGGAAAGCAGAAATATTGGCAGTGGGATACTCAGTTTCAGTAACCCAATCATCAACTACACACATGAGAGGTATGCCTTATTATAAACTTCATTTTATTTTTCACTAACAAGTAAAACATGCAGGGCAAAGAGAAAAAACTAAAAGACTCACTAGCAACGCAAGCCTCATGATTTAAATATGCCAGGTAAGGACCCACAGAATTGGTCCTGACAAACATGTACCCAGCAGCCCAGCCTTTGTCATGGCCACTGTCCAGGTTGCTCAAAAGAGGAGTAGTAGAAGCCCTGACCTTAAAACTTATACGGCCAAGACTATTGGTTTTAACGGCATAACAAGCCTTCAGATCATCAAGAGAAAAAGAAATATTATGCTTTTTACAGAGATTCTCAATGGAACACACAACCTTCCACACCATAGGCATCAACTGATAAGATGGAACACCAATCCTCCTTGATAACCTCAACCATAAGAGGGGAAAAGGGAAGCTTACGACCTGCCCTGAAAGCCCAGTCATGAATATAGAACTAACTAGGACAAGCCCAGTCGGCCCTGATAGGAGAGTTCTCAGCGATCCAGACTTCAGTATCAGCAGGGATGATTCCCTTATCCTTCAGCACCTTCTCAAACTCAGGCTTCAAGCGGTTTGCAAGAGATTGATCCTCATTTAAAGCCTTCGTAGGCTAGAATTGAAAGTCACCGTGGAATATTAAGATCATCTCCAATGGAGAATCACTCGGCTTACTGATCGTGGAAGGTTGAGCAGCAGAAGAAGTAGGTAAATTCTCAGAAGAAGTCCCTTCAGGATTCTGGGAAGGAGGGGTTGCAGGAGTCGCTGCCCTGGTAGACTTCCTTTTTGCGGCCATTGTTGAAAAATTATGAAGAATTGATCGAAGATTGAAGAAACTGGTAATTAAGGGAACTAGAGAGAAAGATTAACAAGAGAGAAATAAGAAGAATTATTTTGGTGGAGTTCAACTTAATGAAGCACGCAAGTATTTATAGTGGAGAAGATTAGGGTTTCAACCGCAAAGGAAGTGGATAATCATTAAGGAAGTTGCAGTAAATCTTACACGCATCATGAACTGCAGTAAAATAGCCGTTACAGGAAACTGACTGGGCATAACTTAACCGTTGGGTAATATTCCTAAAAATAAAGTTATCTCCTCATTTTTTTGTCCTGGCACATTGAAAATAAGGAGATAAAGGGCAATTGTTAGGCCTGGAAATCCGCAGAAGCCCCTGATTAATATCTTATCTCAACCTGACCATCAGGCTGTCAGGCTATTAGGGCACACGAAGATAGGCGCCAGGCCATGAAGAGGACAGCGGTCAAAATATCAGGACGATATTAGACCATAAACGCGTATTATAAAAGGATTATATACGCAACATTGAATGAGAAGATCTCATAGTAAATGCAGTAATTAAGGGAGGAATATTAGCAATTATTACAGGCAATAATGGAGAATAATACCACATTCAATACAATATCAGGCAGCCGTTCAAGATTAGAGCTTATATAAGGAACACTTTGAAGACATTGGGATCATCTCATCCTTGCACAAGAAAAAGCATACGTCCGTATATAGTTAGAAATATATTAGACATTGTCATTATCATACACTCAATTCTCCCAACTACATAGTGAAATCCTCTCCTGGCTTGGTGCCCGTGGTTTTTTCCCATTCATGAGTTTTCCACGTACAAATTCTTTGTCTCATTATTGTTATTGTTATTATATTTACAGCTTTATATTTGACCCTGACGACCTGACCAATAGACTATCTAGAGCTAGTTAACCTTACACAACTCTACCCTAACCTGATTTTGCCTTGCGCAAAATCTACACAAAACAATATGTATAAATTTCGTCTTAAAACTTCATCTTAAATTTTCGAATTTTAGACAAGTCATGCCCAATTTTCGATTTTTCATGAGTAAAAACTTGATCTAATTGCTTTATGAGACCATTATTTTGTTGATAATGTGGTATGTGGTCCCAAAATGATACTAATCTTGCCTTAAATGTTTGGGTGAAATTTTTCCATGAACAATGCCTTTTCACGTCTTAAGGATAATTTTTGTTCAAGTTAAGGGATTGAGAATTTTATGGCTATTACTATTCTATAAGAGGGATTAAAAGAAGTTTTGTCTCAATTTCTTGAAAAATCCGACACTAGCCATGTCAAATTTTAAATCCTTGTTTACTACTTGAGTCACTTTCTTATGATTTCTCCGAAACCCCAAACCACGATGCTTAAAGTAGCCTTACACTTAAAATTTGTTCGACTTAATGATTTTAAAATGACAAGGAAGCATTTCACTTGCCCGAACCTCTTTTTAAATGTTGCCCGACTAATTCTCATTTTATCGAGCATAGCAAATTAAATTGACGACATCAACACGTAACCTCTTAAGTAAGACTTTAAAGTGTTGGTAAATGGCTAATATGATAAGAAACTAGTGTAATGTGTCATGGTTGAGTCAATATTAATCGAGTTGAATGATGAATAAGAATAATACGCGTTATGAAAGTCATGTTTTAAAACCATATGATATCACAAGAGTCTTTAATTTCTGGAAAAGAATTTGTAACATGTGAAAATTTTAAAAAGTTGGTTAAAATTGTAAAGAAACTATATTGGAGATTCCTTTCATTTGATATTCATCAATCAGAGAAGTTGAGAAAATCTTCATTTACATCCAACATTTGCTTCCAATTCTCACCTTTCCCATTCCATATCTTATGTGTAATTCTCTTGTAGCATGGCAAGGAACGCTAGAACCGGTCATGGAAGGAATGCTCGCCAACCTCAACAAGAGGCACCGCCCGCTATCATGCTCCCAGACTACCCGTCTATAGCTTTTGGGAGTGAGGAGCACCGGGATAAGTTCGAGGTCTTAGCCACTAGAAGGATGGCCCCGACCAAGTGCATGTCGGTAAGTACCTTGGAAGCCCTAGGGATAGAGAAGGAGGTGCATAACATCTTCACGGTTCTCGGATTGGAGGGTTTGTACAACTTGGAGGAGATAAGTTACCACAACCTCACCCTTGAGTTTTTGAGCTCCTTCACCTATGACAAGGAGACCCATAATGTGAGTTTTAGGCTTAAGAATACCTCTTTCAACCTAGTTAGTGATGCTTTTGCCGACCATCTAGGGGTGGGTAAGCGAGTTGTGGGTCACCATGATAATGTTGAGAAAGACATGAAAGCTTCAAAGTATTATCATCTTTACACAAGCAAGGAAAAGGTTAGTGTGAGTAATATGAAGACTAGTGACATTGAGCACCCCGTCCTAAAGTTTTCTTGCGCTCCTTGACCAACCTCCTCTATGGGAGGAAGGACCCGAGCAAACTCAACTCCACGTAGGTGTTGATCTTAAGCTCCTACTTTAATCCCCGCCATAAAAGCCGTTTCCACTTCAATGTCATGTCTTTGGTGTGTCTTGCCCTTGGGAGGATGGCCGAAGCGGACCAATGCTTCTTAGATTGTGGGGCCTTGGTGACTCGATTGTCCAAGAACTTTTTAGCTTACGAACCGGGGGCGGTGGATGCACCTATGTCCAAGAAAGTGGTTTATTTCGATCTTGATAAGTTGAGAGCTAAGTCTTGGGTGGTAGAAGGAGAGGAGGATGACACCTATTCTTAGAGGGTTGATGATGAGTGCTATATGAAGCTCCCCGCCCGTGAGGATCTACCCTCGACTTCCCCTTTAGAGAGAGCGGGATCACCCCGCCCCAAGGCCCAAATGTATACCATCCCTAGTAGCCTCACTTTTGACCTAGATGATGCTATTGAGCAGCGGGTGGCACCTCTATTACCTCCCTCACCTAGTGCTCCCGTCGAGGAAGCTCCCACATCTTTTCCCCACTTCATGCCTACAACTATGATGCCCCCACTCTATGCCGGGAACTTTGGCCAAGCCCTACCCACCTTTGACTCCAACTATCCCATGTCGTACCTCATACACCGAGTGAACACTGACCTTGTGTTGAGAGACATGCACGAGGCGGCCTATAATCAAGGAGTACGACCCGTCCACTGCCCTAGCTTTTGGTCCGGACCCGGATACACCTCCGGAGTCTTTAAGGCCTATGGTATCCAACCATTAGATTGGGAGATCAATTTTTCTTTCGGCGTGGGACACTTGCGTGACCCATACATAGTTGATGCCGGGATCTATCCTAGCAATGTCTACCCAGGGAGTGAAAGTGAGGCGGAACATCCGCGGCGGCGGAGGCCATGGACGTTGATGAAGTATAGGAGGAGGCGGCTCGTAGGGCACCGGGGGATGAGGAGGAGAATGAAGAAGAGGAAGAGGACAAGGAGGAAGAGCAAGCTCAAGGAGGAAGCAATATGGGGAAGAGTCGTTCCGTTGGGCAAGATGGGTGTCAAGCATTGGCAAGAAGAGGAAGCCCTCCGCGTAGTGGTGGTTTTATGATTGATACTCTTTAGGAATTTCATTATCGTTTAGAACTTTGAACAATTTAATTCTCGAGTTTTAAGCCGGCCATAAGGCTAATACTAGTAGACCTTGTATGATTGAATGGTGTGGTAAACACCGTTTGGATTGCATTGCATGTATGTTTGACCACAGGGGAACTTGGAGGCCATTGGTGGCTGAAAATTTGGACTACCTAGTAACACTCGGCCGAGTACCCTTCTTACTCGACCGAGTGGCGGTCCACTCGAGCGAGTGACGGCTCCACTCGATCAAGTAGGTCGGAAGATAGACGTGAAAACCTCCTGTAAATACCCCAACTCGACCGAGTGGCGTGACCACTCGACCGAGTGACTTTGACTCGGCCAAGTAACTTCAGAATTCGACCGAGTACAGTGGAATTTGACCCTTTCTAGGAGTTTTGGACCACCTGCCATGCATTTGACCTTGATTTTGGACTATGCCGACCTACTAAGAGTCGATTGACCATGGAAAACCCACACGATAGACCTTTATGAATTGTTTACTCTTGATCTTGTTACATGCTTGGGTGGTATACAAACATAGTCAACCTACAAATGTTTATATGATGGCATAAAGTACATGAAAATGTGTAGGCATTCCGTAATAGTAGTGGCAAAGTAAATAATAGTAGTAAGTACACACCACGTGACGAGTTTGTATCACTAGTACGTGTTGTGGCCGTTCAATATGATATGTTGAATATTAAGAGTGGTTGAGCCTAGTCATATAGAGTACTCATTTACATGTGTATATATATACATATAGTAATCATACAAACTAGCCGACCTTGGCCACGCATAACATAGATATAGTAAAACAAGTCGAGACCCTTTGGCGAACACAACTTGCGACAATAATGGTAGGTTAACGGGAGAGTGTTATGTGAGACTTATAGCGAACTTCGGGTCGAAGTTCTCTTTTTGGGGGAGTGAATGTAAGAACTCGGAAAATTTAGAAAAGAAAGAGCATGATACGTGGCAAAGTATTGAGAATGAACAACACCTAGGATAGATAGGATATATTTGTGTAACAATAAGAGTGATGATGGCAAGATAATACACGAGAACCGAGAAATAGGCTCGAGAGTAGACCGAGGAATATTTGGGAAAGAGAGTGAGTGGCGAACTTCGGGGACGAAGTTCATTTTAGGGGGGGGGGGGGAGATTGTAATACTCGGAATTTGTGGGACCCGTACTTAGACCTAGGGATACGTGAGGGAACCCACATGTACTCGAAAGTAAAGGATGATCCTCCTACGAGACCAAGTATGACCTAAACTAGACCTAATAAACTTCCAGTGGACCAAGTAGAACCCCTAGTGGACCAAGTGAGCCGACACTCGGTCGAGTAAGTATATACTCGACTGAGTGAGTGCCACTCGGTCGAGTGGTGCTGAGCTGTACCCGAAAAAGTACATTCGGGATTTCATTCTATCCCAACCCTATCCCATTCATTCTTCTCCTTCTTCCTTCTTACACTAAAACCCTCTCTCTTCTCTCTAAAATGCTCCCAATGCCCTTCCCTTGGCCTTCAAGCTTGGATTAATGGCGGAACACCTCTCCTATGTCCCGATCTACCATTGTAAGTTGAAATCTCACCTTTTCCTCTTTGTCTTATGATTAAATTCGAATTAGATTTTACTAAGAGAGGTTATATAGTATTTAGCTATGTAAAATGAATAGTTAGTGACTAATAATGAGGGATTTTATGTTGTAATTTAGTATAGAGTGAATTGTGATAGTTATTACATGATTTATGTAGGATGAGACGGTTATATGAGATGGATACTTGGTGATTTCGATTAGCTTGTGGATTATGCTAAAAGGTAGGTTATCCTACTCGGTTTCAATATTGTCTATGCAGATTTGGGTTTCTTTCCTCACTAATGCATTCATGAGTCAGTTGGTATGTATGTGGGATTAAATTCATGAATTTGATCATGTGTTAAATGTTTTTCTTCCATTTGTCATAAATGTTTGTGATTGTGTTGTGTTGGAGGACTTTGGTGGTCATACTTGATTGTTGAGGAGACGTAAGACAGTTAGGAAACCGTGTTGCGCTTGGGTCACTCCTTGGAGCTTCCCACTCCAAGGGGGATGTACACATTAATGCCTTGAGTCACAGAGGGACTCGTGTGCTTGAGGCACGACGTCTGGTAGGGGATTCGGTTTGCTTCCGGACCCGGTACGTCTGGGTGTGTCCTGGTACCTTTGTGTGAGATGTGGTGTCGTGGGCGTGTCCCTAGCACCGGTGGTTGTGGGTACATGTTGGCGTGTCCCGGTACCGGTATGGCGATTGCATAGTCGAGTCTCTTTCAGATGAGTATGTCGCGTCTACACTTATCGAGTCGTGTCATATGTTTGTGTATTGAAATTGATGTTTGTTGTGTCCGTGTAAATATCACCTATTTTCGGGGTAGCCTCTGTCGATCCATAAGATATTTACGATCATATGGGGAGCAATTATTTACAGGTTAGTTTTGGTTGCTTGCGGGAGACGGGGACGAGCCGTGATGACATTCGAGTCAAGCTTAGTCGACTAGATTAGTTTAGTACTCATGAGTTGTATTATTCATTTCATTTTTTTAATTGTGCCTATGTAATCCACTAAATACTTGTTTATGTTAATTGTTTCTCGATTGCGCGTCCGATTTCACTACCTCGGGAAACCGAGAAGGTAACATCTCTCAATTACCTTGGCCGGGTAAGAAGGGGGTGTTACAATTTTAGTTATAAATAGTGTAACTTTAGTCATTATTTGAAATTTCTTTAGTTTTAAGACAAGTTTATATAATTTGTCCTATTATAACTTTAGTCCTTTTGGTATAACTATAGTCTAAAATTATGTAACTTTAGTCCAAAATCATGTAACTTTAGTCCAAATTTAAATTTAGATTTGAAACCAACTCAATAACACGATGAAACTGAAGTTCCACATATTGTCATTGAAGTTTCACATATAGCCAATGAAGTTGAACATAATACCACTGAAGTTGCGCATAATGAGCATCAAAGTTGTACATAATGCCATTAAAATTACACAAAATCTCTAATAAAGTTACAATAATGGCCATTGAAGTTATACACATTGAAGTTTCAAGGGTGTAACTTTAATGTTTATCTAACTTTGAAATAAACAACAAAATAACCAACACAATGATAAGACGATATTTGAAATAAATTCTCCCTCCTCTTCAACACTAAAATTGAAAAAATTATAAAAACTTGACTGGAAATTTCAAAAATCAAAATTAATATTTCAAAATCATATTGTAACTTCAATGTTTCTGTAACTTCAATTTATACAATGTATAACTTTAGACGTTAATAGTATAACTTTATTTTGATTATTATATAACTTTAGCAAAAAATTTATTTGTTAACAAAAATCACTAATAGATATAAAGAAAATAAAAAACAAGTCTGAAAATATAAAACAATAAAAACTCAAATCTGAAAAAATAAAATCTAAAAATAAAAACTCAAATCTGGGAAAAAAAAATCAAATATGAAATTAACAAAATCAACGACACAACAAAATTAACAAAATCAAATCTGAAACTAACAAAAATAAAGAACTCAAATCCGCCAAACCTCAGATCTGGTGGTGCGGCGTGAGTGGGATCGTTTGTTAACAAAGAAACACAAGCCAGCAGCCCTATTAATTTTTTTTTAAAAAAGTGAAACTTTAAAAAATAAGAAAAATTGAACAACACCGGAACCACAACCAAACACTTCCGCCGTCATTCTCACCCGTCCACCGCACGACAAAAGATATTGCTTTTTTGTTTTTTCCGGGTAGACTAGGACGAGAGGAGAGTGATGGTGGCCGGAGGTTGAAGAGTGGTTGGTTGTGAGAGTGAGGGAGAAGGAGATGTGAAAAAAAAAGAAGTTTTGCTGGTGATGGCGGCTTGTCGACGGAGAATGAGAGGGCTGAGGTGGTGTGTTTATGAGAGGGCGGTGGTGTGGCCGTTGTAGTTGTGGTAGTGCACCAGGGAGCAAAGACGAGATCTGAGGGGAGAAATAGGAGGACGATGGTGCTGGATCTAGTGCAGGCCGCCGGAGTTTGGTGGTGTCGACGAGAGGACGAAGAAGAAGAAAGTAGAAAAGGAGGGTGGCTGTTGTGGTGTGTAATGGTGGTTGGTCGTGACGGTGGTCAGGAGGGTTGTTGGTGGGTGTCGGGTTTGGAGTGAGTAAGAGGATGTGGGGATTTTTTTTGGTTTTGTTTGGTTTTGTTTTTTGTTTTGGTTTTGTTATTGAGAGAGAATGAGAGGAAATGAAAGGTATGAAAGGTATGAAACTGAATGATTAGTGAGGGATGATGGAGTGGGTAAAGAAAGGGGATTAGAATTAGAAGAAGTTATGAATGATTAGGGAGGAAGATTAGTGAGGTTCATTTGTGACCCTTCAAAGAGATGTAATCTCATCCCTCCATTCCCTTCATCCAAAGGCCCTTATAAAGACTTATGGACTACTAAAATATAAGGGACTTACTAGAACCTCTCTCTCTCTCTCTCTCTCTCTCTCTCTCTCTCTCTTTATATATATATATATATATATATATATATATATATATATATATATATATATATATATATATATATATATATATATATATATATATATATATATATATATAGAATCCGGTGAGAACGAACACTCGGTGAGAACGGTGAGAACGAACTAACTAACCTTTATTTAATTAAAAACACACTACAATTGTCTTAAAAATATAAAAACACGGCAACAACCTCCCACTAATACGAGCCCACTATCCCAACTCCTAACATGTCATGCTGCCACCACCAACAGACGGAGACCACCACTTCGAGCTACCACCACGACCAGCAACAGACGACGCCGACGATACAACCACCACCATCATAGGCCGACGAGCCTGTTACTCTCTCATTCCCAACCAGTCACTGTCGCGACCAGATTTACGACATTGGTGTGTTGCTTCCAATTGTGATAAACCTAATTTGTGATAGACAATTCATCGCCGATAAGGCCACAACTACTTCACCATTCTGAAATTCGACAACAACTTATTTCTATTTGTGTCCATTCCCATTCTCTCACCAGTCAACGACGACACTAGTCCATCAGCCATGACCCACCTTCGTTATTTTCCCGTCTATTTCAATGTATCTACATTAACCTTCGATGTATATAGCCAGTATTTCGATGTATCTAACATATATACACAAAATTATTTATTAGGCACATCAAAATTGCTCCGAGATACATCAAAATTGCTCCGAGATACATTAATATCAAAATTGTTCCGACCTTTAATTTGATGACGAATCTGATGATGGTGACGGACAAATCAAAGGTGATGATGATGAGGAGATCTCTAGTGGTACGACTTGGCCTGACGCTGCTGAGTTGAAGACGGTGATGGTTCTGTTGAATATATAACTTCGTCCGACGAGCGTCGGAGGTCCGGCTGCAGACAAGTATAGTAATTGATGGGATTGATGGATTCGGCTAAAAATTTGTTTTCAAAGTATGGTGTTTTGTTTGTCACACCTGTACTTCTTTACTGGAATAAAAAAAACCCGACAATCACCATACATTTAAATGTACGGTGTTTTCTAATTGTCGACCAATCAAAACACACAGGAATCACTCATGGTGTCGCAACGGTGCAAAGAATCGATGTTGTTGATTGGACGGTGGGCTTCTGGGTGATAGGTGAAGAAGGAGATGATGATCGCGGGGACGATGAGGTAGGAAGGGAGAAAAGATAGTCGGTAAGTTGTTCTGCCGTGGGTGGTCCGGTACGGTGCGATGTTTTGGGAGGCGACGGTGGTACGTTAGGTGGCTGCCGGTGACGAGGTGCTGATGGTGGTGTCAGGTTTGGCAAGAGGTGTAAATGGAGATCGGAGATGAGTTGAAATAACAACCTTAATTTAAGGGGTGGGACTTGGGAGGTACTAGATATGCGTTCTCACCGAGTGATCGTTCTCACCGGATCTTGCCTCTATATATATAACGTAGCTAATAACAATGTTTATTGATTAGGCCAAAAAGAGGGAAGTTATTCTAGCTGACCTAGTTCCATCCGAGAAGAAAGTTGTGCGTGTTGCTCGGGGTTTCCTAAACATGCAGAACACATTAGCAGAAACTATCAAGGTTCATGGTGTACCATTTTTGAAGTATCATTGAAAAGTGGAGATAACCCATGTCTTTCCAGGTCATGAAAATCTTGCACTGCCCATCCCAGTTTCTGACAAGCTTACCATTCTGAAAAATGCGGTTCAAGGTTTTGTCCCATGGCCTAGTAAACACATTTACCTTGCTCGTTCGTCTCCGAAGCATCTACCGAACAATGAAGTTGGGGTTTGAAAAATACATTTCCTTTTGTCTTTTTTCACCTATATAATTAGTGAAATTAATATGTTAACGAACCTATAATACGTTGAAACATATGTAATTTTTGTAGGGCACAAAAAAGACGGATAAGGCGGACTCGATAGACATTCCTACTACTACCTCATCTCTTACTTCTTCATGGAAAAATCAAGTTGGGGTATTTAATTAATTACTTATTTTTTAAATAACTCTATTCTTTTCTATATTTTGAAAAATGGTCAAAAGCTAGCTGTAAATGTAAGAGACTACTCTATTTTTATACAATGAATCAATGTAACAACTTTTCCCGCCATTTGACCCTTGTAACAGAATTCCATTTTGTAACAGAATGACAGTTTATTGCTGAGTTGTTGATGAGTTGTTATCCAACTGACATCCCACAATTGCAGTATTCATATCATGGTGCAGCTGATGCCCTGTTCATGATCTTTGTTGTTGCTACAGCTCCCTGTTGTTATTAGCTTCTAATTAAATTTGTTTTTTTTATATATGTGTTCTACATATACAGGATGTTAGGACAAGCAGTACAGCAAAACCGTATTCGCATACTTTCCCCCCAATGAAAGAAGCTAGGAGCCTATCTAGTAGACCTGAATATAGTGGGAACGATTACATGCAACATGTCAGGACAGTGACGATGAGAGCCTTTTATGAGGAGGCTGGTCGTCGCATAGCAAGCGAGCAATTGATACTTATTCCGCTCGCGGAAGATATTATTGGGAAAGAAACCGAAGTAGTTGTTTCATGGGATACGCTAACCATTTCGGCTGGCCTCCTTGAGATTGATATCCAACACCTCTATGTTTGGATGAAGTAAGTTTCTTAAGTAACTCATTTACTTTAATAAAACATCTAACTAATAAGTAATTTAGATCTTCATATATATAGTGTTTTTTATTTTAATTACCGGATTTAAAACCATAATTTAGGTACTTAAAGTCGAGAGTGATGTTTGAGAACAATATTCCAAATGACCTGTACGGATTCATGTGCCCCTTTATCTTATCTATGCATATCTCAGTGATTCATTACCAAGATCGGATAGATTACATTACTCAAGAATTTACAAAGAACAAAAAACTCGTTTTTGCCCCTTATAATGAAACCGGGTAATATTTAATTAATATTATAGTTAGAAGCATACATGAACCTTTTTTTGGATATGCTGATGCTGCTGCTCTATTGCTGCTGCTGTTGTTTATCTAACATATATGTCTCTCGATCTAGGAGGCTTTGGGTGCTAGAAGCAATCAACCCGGTCACAAAGAAAGTTTTTTGGTTGGACTCTTTGCATAGGCAACCTACCAATACTTTTAAGGAGTTGATTACTAAGTAAGTTATATTGCTTTATACGTTCTATAGAATTAGGATCACATGAGTCCACCCTATCTTTTTGAGTTCGTGAGTCCATGATACAATATCACACGTTATACTACACAATATCACAGCTTACAGTTTCACACGTTATACTAAACAATATCACAACTGAAATAAAAAAGTTTTTGAAAAAAAAATTCGAAAAAAAAATCGTGATATTGTTTTGTAATACAATATCACACGTTATACTAAACAATATCACAGCATACATTAAATTTTTTTTTTTTAAAAAAAAAAAGAAAAAAGAAAAAAAAAACTTTTTCGAAAAAAAAAATTTGAAAAAAAAAATCGTGATATTATTTTGTAATACAATATCACACGTTATACTAAACAATATCGCATCTAAAAAAAAATAAAAAAAAAAAAAAAAACTTTCGGAAAAAAAAATTTGAAAAAAAAAAATTCGAAATTTTTTTTTTTTTTAAAAAAAAATCGAAAATAAAAAATTGAAAAAAAAAAATTCGAAAAAAAAATTCGTGATATTGTTTTGTATAGTCCGTGATATTGTTTTATGGACTCATGGACTCAAATATATAGGTGGACTCATCGGATCTTGCCTCTATATATATATATAGGGTCGGGGTCCCGTACAAACTAAAGTTTAGTACGAACTGATTTAAGAGACCACAATAAGCTATTCAAAAACAAATGTCAACCGCACCTTCTCTTTCATTCATACTTACCCACCATCCCAACTCTCTTCACCCTTGTCCTTATCCTCCACCACCACCAACACCACCATGACTCGTCGCAGCGACCGGCCATCCTGCCAACTGTTGAAACCCGACAATACTCTTGTTGCTAGCCCCGCTGACGAACCCGACCAACTGCCTACTTTATTCGTCACCTTTGCCGGCGAATAATAAGTCGACGGAAACAATTATCCGGCTCCAATTTCCCGATAACCTCGCTGGTTCCAATAAATTTTGAAATATTACTTTGTTTTTTGTAGATCTAACATTTCTATGGAGTTTTATGAAATTGGCGTACGGTTCGCCGATAATGGTCGTTGATCTAGGTGGTACTCAAAGGTGGGTTGCGTGGTGATGGGGGGATTTGAATGGGAGAGAGTCGCTGGTGGGAGGAAGTTCGCCGATAATGGTTGTTGATCTAGGGACGACGTCGTTGAGGGGTCGGTGTTGATTATGATTTGATGAAATGATTTTATAAATGTTGATTATGATTTCATGAATGTCGATTATGATTTCATGGGAATGTTAATTTTTGTTGAATTGCTTATATGTTTATATTTATAGATGAAAGATGGGAAGTTTGAAGAAGCTTGTTCAAGGGTTTTTTCAATAAATTCATCATTTTCTTCTGCTTTTTCTTGAAATGGAGTTTGTTGAGGATTGTTGTTGTTGTTGCATGATGGAAGCTTTGAAGATGAAGATGGAGATGGTGATGGTGTTTTACAATGCTTCTTTGATTTTGATGGCGTTTGTGTAGAGTATTTGTGTACAGTATTTGTGTTGTTGAATGGAGGATTGCTCTATAGCACCTCTCTATTGTGTACAGTATTTGTGTTGTTGAACAAAATCAATTTACGACTACATTTTTATTTCTTTTCCAGATACTTAACAAAATCAATTTCAATTTTGTCAAATACATTACTTCATTTTACAGCTTTAATGCAATTTCAAGTTCTATCTATTCCCTTTTTTTTTCAAAGCTTAGTTTGTTTATCATATTGGCCTGATTATCTTCAGTATAACTTTCGTTATCACTCGCAATATAACACATAAAGCAAGCGTCAAAATTATTTTTTGAGTTCTTAAAACTTACTCTGTATCTTGTTCCCTGTTGATGTGGTCATTGCCTCTAAAAGTTTGATAAACTGAGATTTCGACTTGAAAAACTGCTTTTATAAATTATAATTATGCACAAGTAGCAAAACCAGTGTCTCATGAGATAATATAGTGTTTTCATTAACTATTCTCCATTGTCAATTGCTCATATAACTTTTACTGAGTTGCAAATAAAAAGTAAATCCTAAAAAGATAAGAGTGGACCTTTTTTAGGGGAATTGAGATCTAACGAGAGAGACGGGTGTCCTTAGTAGAGATATGTATCTTGCAACTTGGAGGAGTGTATATAGCTAGTTGGAGGTATGTATCTAGCCATTTAAATGAATGTAGTTAGCTAGTTAGAGGTATGTATCTAGCAATTTAGAAGAGTGTATCTAGCTAACTAAATGTATGTATCTAGCAATTTAGAAGAGTGTATCTAGCTAGCTAAATGTATGTATCTAGCAATTTAGAAGAGTGTATCTAGCTAGCTAAAAGTATGTATCTAGAAATTTAAAGGAGTGTATCTAGCTAGCTAAAGACATGTATCTAGAAATTTAAAGGAATGTATCTAGCTCTCTAAATGTATGTATCTAGAAATTTAAAGGAGTGTATCTAGCTATCTAAAGACATGTATCTATATATTTAAAAGAGTGTATCTAACTAGATAAAAGTATGTATCTAGAAATTTAAAAGAATGTATCTAACTATCTAAAGACATGTATCTATAAATTTAACGAAGTGTATCTTACATTTTAAAGGTTCGTATCTAGCAATTTAATGAGATCAAACGAGGGCAAGGGGTATCCTAAATTGAGCGACGTTAAATTTAGAAGGTATCATCATCAACTCCTTTGTAATATAGCTGGTTTAATTTTTTTTTTCAACTAGATATCTTCTTGTTTATTGATACGGTTAATTAAGAGGGGAAAAGTGAGTCAAACAGGGGCCAGGGGTACTCAATTCGTTCATGCCTCAGCTTTATTTCGGGTCCAAGTACTTTTGGTTATCAAGCTTTCGTATGCATTGTAATTTGTGAACCAAATGACTAAATATTATGGGAATACACTATAGATATCAAACTAATGTAATTGATGTAGAATACTGCTACATACATTTAGAATCATATCGAAGAGGGGTGAAATTCCGTATGAACTTGAGTTCAATAAGAATTATACAAACTACATAGATACGCAAGTGAATACTGGAAGATACACGTATAAATACTGCCAGATACATAAATCATACACGTATTTAGTAGTATTCATACATGTATCTGTATTAGTACTTCGTGTATCCACCTCCAAACTTCGAACTACCACTACCACCACTACCATCAACCAGCAACCACCCTATCACTGACCACCACCACCACCCACTCCAACCGCCTCCTTACGACAACACCAGCGTCAACTCAGACCCTCGCCGGCGAAATTAATGAGTATTGACGCCCAGAAAATCCCGACGCCACTACCAACGCTAACCCCTATTTCTCTTTCCCCTGTCCCTATCTAGCCAGAGCTCCGGCGGCCACAAGTAAACACGAGGACAACACTAGCGATAATAAATCTACAACTCCGATGGTTGACGGAGTCAGAGAAATGTCATAAATCTCCACCGTTAACGGTCACTCATTTGTTCTTTTAATTCAACATTTGAGTTATAGATCTACTAAAATCAAATTACAATTTTAAAAAACTAACTCAACCTGCGAACTAGTCGGGATGTTTAAATCCAGAAAAGTGAAAGAATCGATTGATAGTCGGAGATGAGCCGGTCTTGTGCCGGCATCATGGTCCTCGATGTCAAGGGTGGAAAAATTAGAGGATTGGGGAAATAGGAAGAGAAGGAACAAGGTGGCACCGGAGGATTGGTCCACGGAGGTGTCGCCGGCAGGATGGTGTCTGCTGGTGGTCACCGGAGGCAGCTGGCGGTGGATGAGGAGGTGATAGAAAATTAGGATTTGAAATAAGCTTTTGTTGAAAATATGGATGGGTATGAAAGTTGGGCCGCATGTGACTTATTAAAGGTTGGGCCTTATAAGTAGATAATGTCAGCCTTCAATATGCAGTTCGTACAGTTCGCACCGAACTTTAGGTTCGCACAGGATCCTATTTCATATATATATATGTGTGTGTGTGTGTGTGTGTGTGTGTGTGTGTGTGTGTGTGTGTGTGTGTGTGTGTGTGTGTGTGTGTGTGTGTGTGTGTGTGTGTGTGTGTGTGTGTGTGTGTGTGTGCGCGCGCGCGCGTGTGTTTCTGCCTTTGTAAAAAAAAGGGCCTTTGAGAAAAAAAGATCTTCAAACGAGGAGTAACTGAAGAACGACATTGGCCCCACTTTTACCACGATAACAGAGGTACGTATACGCAAATACAAGATTTCTAGTGTAAATATTAAATCATCACTGTCTTTTTTAAGTATGTAGTACGCATTACACACTAGTTGGTAACTTCGTCTATTTTATGTAATAATAGGCCCCTCACCAGGCGGACAGCATACAGTAAGGTACTACGTTTGTCGTAACATGATAGAGATTATTAGGCGAAGATATGTCCTTATTCCAGAAAGGGTTAGTAATAATAATGTGTTTTTATTAGACGGTTTACTTACATATATTTTTCTTTCATTATAGTTTTAATTAGTATGTTGCATGTTGCTGCTCTTGTTGTTACGTTGATGTTGCATGCTGCTTCTATATGCTACTCTAACATATATGTTTTCGTTAATGTCTTTTTTTTCATAGTATATCTTCAATGAGCCACAAAACCTCGAGTACTCAAGACTTCAAGTCGATGTGGTGAAAGACTTGTCGGGAAAATACGTCCTTGAACTTTGAAATAATGAAAACTAAAGAAATATATATTTGGGTCATTTTACTTCTAGTTTTATTGATTTTATAGCTATCGATCTACTCAAGACTTAAAGTTTTAGGGGCCATTTTTGTTGAAGATATATTAAGGCTGTGATGCAAGTTGTTGTATATATATTTGGGTCAATTTACTTCTAGTTTTAGGGCCTTAATGTCATTATTGTAATGGTAAATTGTAATGGAGAACATGAGAGTTTTTTGTCAAATGGTAAAAACCCAATTTGATGCTGCTGCTGCTGTGGTTATTTGATGCTGCTGCTGTAAATTTATGCAAGATTTTGACAGTAGTGCACTGATTGTATTTATATATAAAAAAACCAATACCAACGGTTATTATAAAAACACCCGTTGTTATTAATTTGCCTCCATAAACTATTAAACGTGCACATTACTATCAACAACGAGTTTATCATATAAAACCGTTGTTATTAACGTCCCACTCACTCTTTATACAACGGATGTTTTATAACAACAACGACTATAAACCTTTGTTAAAATACTTACAACAACGGTTTGTATCCATGAAACCGTTGTTATTACTTTCCCACCAAAATATTTTATTTCTTTTCACAACAGATAGTTAATAACGACAACGGCAATTAAGCGTTGTTATACCTTTGACAACAATTACTTTTAAAAAACGTAACCGTTGTTAAAACTTTTAACAACGGCCCGAACGACAACGCCTGCTTTTTTCTATAACAACGGTTATTAGTCGTTGTTGTCCCCTATATCTGTAGTAGTGAAGTACCACATGCTCAATCAATTAACTATGCGCAAAACCTAGGCTCATTACGACTTAATAGGAATCTCAACTTAAAGAACAGACTCGACTTTTCCTGATTTTCTAGAACCGAACAGGCCCGCTATAAAATGCATAACTAATTCCAGAAGATTCCAATCGATGCCAGGCCAATTAGGTTGTAACCCCATGACTCTTAGCTCCAACTATTTTTGATTGTATTTTTCCGAAATTCCAAACTTATCAACGATTTCCAAAAGCTGACAGAATCCGTCGCATAAAAAGTAAAGATTCATAAAACGGGTTTTAAATATCATTTTTTGGAAATTTCAAATCCTATTGTCACTAGACTCGTCAAATATGATGTATGAAAAATGCCTCGTACTCAATGGACATCTAAGTTAGGGTTTCAAGCCTTTTTCCACAAAACTATCAAATTCGCGGACTTTTCGGCTACATGCTCATAAACAAATCACCTAGGACAAACTACAAAGAATTTGGATACGAAATTTGATAGAAATAAACTAGGCTTGCAATGAACACGTGTCTCTTCCTTAACCTTTTGAAACCGACGAATCTAAGACAGCGAAAACAATTAAACAAGGCAACCTAAGGAATCTGTAAATTGCTGTAACAATCCTAATCATACTAACCCTAGTTAATAATGATGATGCACGACTAAGCATTACAATCTAAGACTCTAAAACATGATAAATCATAAAAATGAATTAGAGTACTCACAATTGAAGAACGAGATCGATTCCAAGAACGGATGCCCTAATTTCAAGAACCATGATTTCCATTTTCTTTGGATGGTTAAAAAGAATGGGGAAGAAATGAGATTAGAAAGCTTAGAAGTGATTATGAATTGTTTAGGCCATTACTAATAAGATTAGAAACTGAACACATATATATAAAACTCCCTTTAAATAATAAATGAACCGTTGCAAAACAATAAAAATTGATCCACTCGGTTGAGTACTCGAACCCACTCGACCGAGTAAAAATACGGAGTACTACAATTTTCAATGATGCTCCTGCCTCGAATGAAGCCTCTCTGATTAAAAGAGATCAGATCGGGGAGGACACTTGCCAATCTGTTACAAATTACTTTTGAAATCCATTTGAGAGGACATTACAGCATGTTATTGGTCTATATTGTAAAACAGTTGTAGGTCTATCCACCTTACAGATCAGAGTAAACAATGTAACATTCAACTGTTTAGAATTGAACCCGAATGAAAGAAATCTATGATAGCATTTGTAATATTTCCACCAACAGTTTCCCATGTGTCTTTAAAGAATTTACTTGAGTAGCTATCATGACCTAGTGCTTTGTCATTAGGAATATGGAAAATGATGTCTTTAATTTCCCCTCTGGTAATAGGCTCCATGAGTTTTTTCTTATGTTGATTATTACATGTGATCCTCTTTTGCGCAATGCTTTTACTAGCCATTGTTGTGGAGTTTTGAGACCTAAGGAGCAGTTGATAATACTCCAAGAAAGCTTTTTGGATGTCTTTCCCATGAGTATGCAGGTGATTTTTGTGGTCCGTAATCTTATAATATAGTTCATATTCCTCATCGCCTTTATTACTCCATGAAAATAAGAACTATTGAATAAACTTGTTTTAAAGGTTGTGTAGTTGGCCAAATTGGTCAATCTAATACAACGAGACGGGTACCACGATAGGAATCGGGCATACATGGCCGATTAATCAAGCACGTAGTTGTGAGTGAGTAGTAACACGGTCTACAATGCATGGAGAGAGAATAAAAATGGATAAAAATTAACTCCGGTGTCGGATTATGGAGACCCGGGGTCTCTATTTATAGTAAAACAAGGGTAGAAAACAGGTTGTTTCTTGACTCTTGATGTAGTTTTAATTTATGCACTTTTAACCCTTTAATTGACCATATTTTACATGCTATTTGTACCAATTAGAGTTATTTTCATAGTTTTTAGCTTTCTATTTGTAATTCAATGTTATTTTACGCTTTTTGTGTTGGAAAGAAGCCAAAAGTAACGGAATCCCGTGTTTAAAGAGCATTTGAAAGCTAAATTGACGGTTATAATGACTAAGCATGAAGAGGAGACCAAAGCCAATGTCCCCTAAAGCATTACACAAGGTTTGAGATGATTTACATATTCCAATCCCGACAACCCAGGACCATCCCTAACGGATTTCAAGGCAGAAAAGAGGGAAAAATAAGAAAAAACAGCTTTACTCAAGCGAGACAGATCTGACCCGCCGAGTCAGATGTGGAGAACAGCTTATCCTGCGCGGGACGACTTCAACCCGCTGGAGACACGCTGATGTTTCTGCATCTCCTAATCAGATCTTAACCTAATGGTGCATTAGTATAAATAGGTGGTTTTTCAATCAATTTGTGGATCTTATCCTTCATTATTAAAACTTAGCTTCATCCCCAAACCTAGATTTATTACTTTAGTATAATCTTTCATTTATTAGCATAATTACTTCTTTATTATTACTTCATTCTTAGATTTATTTTGTTCTTAAAGATTTTTTTGGGTTTTATTGAAGAAGAGTGACAATTATTCATCTATTGTTCGTCATCTATTTCATTACTTGCTTAATTAGCTGGTATAATTCTTAATCTGTCTTTAATCCCTTGTTATTTATTTATTAAGTTTATTTACCAATTACTTGTCTTAATCGTCATGATTAGTTTAGTTTATGTGATTGTTAATGTTGTTAGCTCGTTAATGATGATGATGATTAGTGATTAGTGTTTTAACTAGGGTTAATGGGATATTAGAGGGTTGATTAAGAGGATAATCCATGCTGGTTGAATTTAATATTTGATTAAAGCTTCTAGTTTCAACTAGTCCACTCCACATATTTGATGTTCTGAGTTTTGTACGTAGATGAATGTTTACATGATTTACTCATTGTTTATAGACTCTTATAAGACTGAGAGCCTTAGGATCTGTTGGAACTTATGCTATGTTGGTGAGTTAAACGGATTTATACAAGAGCCAATCCGACTTTGCCTAGGTAAGGTCGTTAGACCGAAAGACTCGACCCATAGTCTGATTAGAACCCTAACTCGACTAAGATACTCAAATTTATGGACCATTGCCAAGTTTTCTAGGAAAGACGCTTTTTTTGCTAATGGGATTTGTCGATAGGAAAATGTCTCACCCTCTCTTTTAGACTTTTGTATTATCGACTCGGTGGGATGTACCGAACTTTCCCTGACCCCACTCCTTGGCCTTTTTGTAATTTCATGAATTGTGTTTAATTTAGTGTTCTCTTCTACTAAAAAAATTAAGTTGTATCTAACAATTTTTTAGTAATAATTCAACAAGGTTAAGGAATCAAAAAATTTATAGAGTGAGGAATCGAATTCAATTGAGTTAACTCGTTTTCCACATGAAAATAGTTGTTGATCATGATTATAATAGTCATAGTTTTGTAATGAGGTTTATGAATTTAAAAAAATATGGAGTTAATCATGCAATATTAATAAGAAGGGAAATAGAGATAACGAAGGTTAAAATTGAAAAGTTTGTTAAAATTTAGCCAAAATTAGAAAGTTAGGGCCATTAAAGGTAGCACTTATTTCATCTCATTTAAGAATTTCCACATAAATTTTTAGGGGTGTACCATGTTCTTTCATGAGAAATCCCAAAATAAATTAAATAAACTCATAGAGTTTTACATACGTAAGAGCACCCACAATAGAGAGGATTGAGCATCCTCTTAACTCTCTCTCTCTTCTAAAAGGACATCCTCTCTATTGTGAGGTATATGTTACATGTCCTTTTAGCAAGAGGAAGATGGTTACTTCCTCTACTTTTAGAGGAAATTAAAGGAAAGTAAACATTGGCTCTAGTGCCCACTAACCAACCATTATTTTATTTGTATCTAATAATTTATTTATTTATCAAATATGAAATTATTTAAAGTAAGATTAACAATTTAAAAGGATCCTCTCTATTGTGGTAAGAAAACTAGAGGAGATAAAGGAAGAGGATGATAATAATGAAAAATAAGGTAAATGAAAAGATATTGAGGTGTCATAAAAATAGAGGGTGAGTGAAAAAATAAGAGGAAGGTAACCTCCTCTCTATTGTGGGTGCTCTAAACATTCTTTTACTATTTAAAAGAAAAAACGCGTTCATTTTAACAAGTAAAAAGAAACAAATATATAGAAAGTAGCATTAGATGATCATAGAATATGTAGTACATAATTTACAACCACTTGACTTGCTACTTAGATTTCTTGGTTATCATTAAACATGCTTATACAACAATCATCCTTGGTTCATATGGTATTTGAGATAGTAAAATCCACTTATCATCACCATAAAACTTTCCAGGGGTAAAATCTTGAATTTCAGTAGCATTAAGCTTCTTAATTCCATGCCACTTTACGCGATTACTCTCCACAGCACCAGGTCCCCTATTCTCATACTCGCTTAAGAAACAAGTATCTTCACCAAAGGTCCCCATCCACGGCTTCCACCCTTCAGCCGCAATGGAATCATCAAGAAATGATTGCATGAAAATGGTCCTAGAAAACTTTTTCCACGGCGTTCCTAAATACGCTTTATTTTCATGACGAAGCGGGTAATACGCAGGATCAGCTGAAATAATGCAGTTTTGTAGCACGAAACCGGTAGGCTCTTTCTCATTTATTCGGCCATGCGCTGCAATAGTGCAAGATTGGGTCTCCAACGGCTTCCGGAGTATAAGCCTGCAATTTTGGAAGACAGCAATCGCGTTGCCTAGAATAAAGTCTATGGTCCCTGAAATAGAGCAATGTCTGTAGAATTGTCTATGGCTGTGGGCATAGAGGGTGTCCTTGTATCCGTCAATATGACAATTGTAAAATATCGACATGTCTGATTGGACTAAAAGTGCCACTGCTTGATGCTTCTCTGCACCTGCTGAGTTCTCGAAACCAATGTCTTTTGCCACAAAATTGCTTCCCATTACAGCTGCAATGTAGATATTTAGGAAAGTAGGCAATTTTCAAAATATTGTTCGACATATCATCTTTCTTAGTTTCTAACGAATTATTATATTTTCAAAGAATAGTTTAATTCGCACCTGCCCCCGTAAGGCCGTAACCATAATTTCGATCCCAAAGCGATCAAAATTTTGTCACCTTTAGGGTGTGTTTGGATCGAGGGATTTGGAGGGAAAAGAAAGGGAAGGAGAGTAGGGGATTTAAAATCTCTTGTTTGGATAGCAAATAACGGTGGTGGGAAATGGAGGGGGAGAGATTTGGAGGGATCCATTTTCCCTCCTCCAAGCCTAATCAAAATCTCTCCACAATAGGCAAGATTTGGAAGGAACTGTATCCAAACACCCACACTCCATTTGCCCTCCCCTTCCCTTACCTCCTTTTCTCTTCCCTCCTTCCCCCTCCCCTCCCTTTCCCTCCACTTTTATTATCCAAACACACCCTTAGGGTGTGTTTGGATAGCAAAAGTGGAGGGAAAGGGAGGGGAGGGGGAAGGAGGGAAGAGAAAGGGAGGTAAGGGAAGGGGAGGGCAAATGGGGAGTGGGTGTTTGGATACAATTTCCTTCCAAATCTTGCCTATTGTGGAGAGATTTTGATATGCCTTGGAGGAGGGAAAATGTATCCCTCCAAATCTCTCCCCCTCCATTTCCCTCCACCCTTATTTGCTATCCAAACAAGGGAGTTTAAATCCCATACTCTCCCTCCCTTTCTTTTCCCTCCAAATCACTCAATCCAAACACACCCTTAAAGACACTCGTGATATGGTTTCATGGTCATATTGTATAAAAAACCGGCTAACTTACCAACAGTTGCAGTCTTGAGGACAACAAAACCATCACTAAAACTCTTGTGTCCAGTAATTTTTGTCTTAGCAGGCCCATCTCCAACGAACATAACATGCGCCATATTAGGCTCCACAACAATAGTTTCATCATATATACCTTCCTTGATATAGATAACAAAGGTTTTATTGGCTCCAGTCACAGCTTTGTTAGCATCTACAACAGGTACTTGTTTTAAAGCCTCCCCGATGGTTTTAAACTGACCACTCCCATCTTTTGCCACCAATGCATCTGCTTTCATTTCGGATCCTGGTGTTTGTAGAAGCCTTCGTTGCTTCATATCTATCCAATGTGGGAATTTGTCCTCCTCCTCATCATGTTTTGTTTTTATTACTGAATTACCTTCTTTCTCGGATAGTAATCGTCCAAATTCACCCAACCCTGAAATATCAAAAGATTTAAGAAGAGTAGAAAGTTGCGTAGCCATCCCTAAGCCATTAGTAGTAAGTTGTTGTGAAACGTTTAATAATTTCTTCATCTCTTCACCGGCGTTCCCAGTCGTATTCTCAAATGCATCAATACAACTTTCTTGAAATGTTAATGCACCACTAAGCCAAACTCTCATGTTTTCTACGTAATCATCTAGCTTACTAAACTCGAACTCCCCAATCTGGTCAACCGATCTTTTAAGGTCAATAACGGCGTACTCCATCACTATTTTACAGGCTTCTAGAGCACCAGAAGTCCTAGGATCATCCTTTGCGGCTTTAATAGTTTTTGAATTTTCTAACGCATTTTCAATTTTGTTCATCGCTGCTTCAAAACCTGCTTTTATGAGAACCTTAGGATCTGAGCTGTTTGTATGAGAAAGGGTTTTAACACAAGTTTGTCGATAATCTGTAGTTTGGCATAACGATTGTACAGATTTCGATGATGTGGTTACAGCTCCATTATTTCCATCGTGATCGCTCGATGAATTGTGATGTTTGCCTATATCCTTCAACCCAACCGCGACAGCTGCAACCATTGCCACTAACATCAAAGATGAAATCCCTATAACAGCTATCCTTCTTTTCCTCTTTTCTGAACTATTCAATCCATCGTCACCTGACATTTTTCCTCTTTAAATGTTTGTTGCTATGAATAAAGGTAACGTTTCCTTAGAGATCTAATTTGTTTTTGATTTAGACGTGAGCACAAAATCGAGTTGTTTTTTTTTTTTTTTATGATTATTTTGCTAATTTTTTTTAGGGCTGGCATAAAAGCATGGGGAGTAAAATAAGAATGATGGGATGTTGTTATATATCTTAATTAAGTGTTTTTTATTCGCTTAATATAGAAATTCCAATGTGAGGTTCATATGAATTGCACTGATGTTTATTTGAATTTCAGTTATATCACAAATACTAAAGCCTGTCATATTCTATAAATATATGCACTTACTTTTGATACAACAACAACAACTTTTGTATTGTATTATGCTACATAGTACTCTTTCAGTCTTTCTATAAATTTATACATAGATCCAATGAATTAAGATTCTTTCTGAAACTACCCTTGTAATACCCGATAATTTAATGGCATGGTTAGTAGCTAATCAAGGTGAAAATGTGTTTCATAAATAATAATTGGGCATTTTATATATTATATTTTATAAATAATATTTACGATTAATGAATATGTCATGAGACGGAAAATAATAAAAAAATAATGGATGAGTCGGGAAGACGAGTTGGGTCGATTAATAGGCGTGTAATATGAAACCAGTAGCCCCAATCACATGTTACTATTTTCGAAAGCAAAGCAACAACATTCATCATGCACTACCCACATGCTTTTATTCTATAGCCTTTCGTAAGACAAAACATACTCATACATTACAAATCCTATTTCCATGTTACTAATACAACAATATTACAAATACACTTCGTCACCTAAACATATTCATAATCACAAAATTCGTATTCTTCTGCTATTGCCACTCCATCTTTTCCAATCAATTCATCCATTTCAACCACATTCTTCATACAACATGTACATATGAACAATAGTAGGCATGTATATGAAATCATTATATAAAATTACACAAACAAAATTACGTATAATCATATCACATATGAACTACTCCCTTTTTTCACCACATTACTCATCATTCTCATACACTTTTCTAACAATTCCAACCAACATTTTAAACCAACTATCATGCAACATGCTTTCAATCAACAACATACGAAATCACATCATCACCATCTTTTCTACACATTCCCCATTCTCCACATACATACATCCACTGATTCATACCACACATCACTATATAAATACACAGTTCCCAAGATAAACACATAGCGATCCCGACTCATATCCCATGGTGACCGGTTCAAAATTGTAGGGCGAGTTCGCGACTTTAGGACGTCTCCCAAGCCTTTGCATTAGCTCCTACAACTTTTACCCCGGGTTCATTTTAATTTGACTCCCTATATTCATTAGGTTCATTGGTTACAGGTTTCAGGATCGTCTCTGTAACATCCCACGTAATTGAAGAGGTCCAGTTATAGGCTTAAATGACTAGTGCTTAAAGGGATTTGAAGTACTACTCATATCAACAAAGTGCACTTTCTTTTATGGTCATCCATGCGAAAGAACTCCAAAGTTAAGCGTGTTTGGCTGGGAGTAGTCTTAGGATGGGTGACCTCCTGGGAAGGTTCCCGGGATGCGCATGAGTGAGGATAAAATGCGCTAGAAAGGACCCGTGTTGATCTGTGGCCCATGTACGCAACCTGGTGAGCTATCATAAGTAACCGCTCCCGACCCGGTTTGGGCCGGGGTGTTACAAGTGGTATCAGAGCAACCCTGCGACCGTGTGGTGATCGGAGGCAGTTGTTATACGCTCCTGGAGGCAGTGGTTATACGCTCCATTGTGATCACACACCTAGCGGGGAGGATTCTGGGTTAGCGGTTATGCTCCCAGGCGCAACGAGGACGTTGCGTTCTTCAAGTGGGGATGATTGTAACATCCCACGTAATTGAAGAGGTCCAGTTATAGGCTTAAATGACTAGTGCTTAAAGGGATTTGAAGTACTACTCATATCAACAAAGTGCACTTTCTTTTATGGTCATCCATGCGAAAGAACTCCAAAGTTAAGCGTGCTTGGCTGGGAGTAGTCTTAGGATGGGTGACCTCCTAGGAAGGTTCCCGGGATGCGCATGAGTGAGGATAAAATGCGCTATAAAGGACCCGTGTTGATCTGTGGGCCATGTACGCAACCTGGTGAGCTATCATAAGTAACCGATCCCGACCCGGTTTGGGCCGGGGTGTTACAGTCTCTCTGATAGTATTTGTAACACCCCCATACTCCAAGTGCCTTACCAGGACCACTTAAGGCATGAAAGTGCTACCATCTCGGTTACCCGAGGCATGATAATCATAAAACAATAACGAAACAACATTTAAATAGTATAACTTTAGTGAAAGGTTACAATTCAAAACCAAGTACCAAATATGGATACAAGTTCTCAAACCAACTGTCTAAACAACTAACTGCAAAGTTTATAAAACTACTATGCTACAGCGGAAGACTTCTATCATCCGACGGTGGCACATCCCAGCTATCCCATGTAACTCAACTCATACCTGCTCAATGACTGCTCACCATCCCCGAATGGATCACCGCAGGTTTTACAAACAACAACACGGGGTCAGTACTAATCACACAATTTATATATATCAACAATACGATAAACAAACAGCTCACACCGTCACACACACAATCACACCAGTCCCCTTGATCTCAATCACCGACTGTCCACTGGACCAGCCCTGCCAGTGGGGGACCGCATCCGAACCCACCAAATCCCCGCTCATCATATCGAGCGATTTCCCTGTTCATTAATGTGCACATCCCCTTCCGTGGCGGGTTCCACGAAGGGCGAAACTAGGGCGTGAAACCACTCCCGCAAGTGACTCCACTCAGCCGAGAACGCATCTCGAGAACTAGAGACAAACAATCACAATCAACAACCGTCACAGTACGAATACGATATTATTCAACAACCACAACACATCAACAACACATTATGGGACTAATACTGAGTTGGGAAACCCTACCTGGGACAGCAACACAATCAGACGGTCTCAACAACTGTATTAAAATTCCTCTTCTACGAATCCGCCTCCTAACATATAATCACATAATTACTAACAATCACAAAACTAACACAAATCCCCAATTCCCAAAATTAG
Organism: Silene latifolia; assembly: GCF_048544455.1. Lineage (NCBI taxonomy): Eukaryota > Viridiplantae > Streptophyta > Magnoliopsida > Caryophyllales > Caryophyllaceae > Silene > Silene latifolia. Next base: position 4,150,687 of record NW_027413609.1, read on the forward strand.
GGTTTAACCAACTTTAAGGAAATACTATAAAAACGGTACGTAGATCTTACTCTCGACGCAAGGATCACAAAGGTATAAAGAAAGGTGAAATCCGACCTTCCAAACTCCGGGATTTGCCAACAATGCGATTGATGCGAAGAACGTAGTTGATTTCTCTTTTTGACAGCAATTAGGTTTTAAAAAGTGTTTAAAGAATAGTGACGGAAGTAATATATACTTTAATCGCATTATTAACAAAACTCGAGAAATCGTCCCCCGTAAACCGGCTACTCGATCGAGTAGCTGAGGTACTCGATCGAGAGCCCCCTTACTCGATCGAGTATCTACGTTACTCGATCGAGTACCCAACAGGTCAGAAACTATTTTAAACTGCAACTCACCCTTACTCGACAGAGTAAGGCGTACTCGATAGAGTACCCAGAGACTCATAAAACCGTAGTATTACAGGGTCGCCCTCCTAAGGGGAGGCCACCATTGGAACACCCGTCTTTTTCTGATCATTCTGCTACCGAAAACTTGAATAATTATTCTCTCTCCTTTGATAATTCATCTGCCCAGGGTAACAATCCTCGTTCCCCTGTTCTCCTTAGTGATTACATAGTTCCTGCTGTTCAATCTTCTGCTCGTAAATCTGTTGTTGTGGTTCCAATTGCTTCTGCTAGTTGTAATTCTGTTGATACCGCCATTGTTGTTGAGAATTCTTCCATTAATCCTGGGACTTTTGTGCCTACTGTTACTGCTACTGTGATCCCTGAGACTAGTAGCATTATTGCGTCTGAACCTTCGGTTACTGAGCCTAGTCCCATAGTTGAATCTGTGACTTCTGGTAATTCTGAGAACTCTGATGCTATCCCTGACAATCCTGGTGTTAAATCTGCTGTAACTAAGGGTATTACTGGGACTGATAAGCGTCAATGGAATGATGTTGTAAAAGGAGGGAATCAACTGGGTAAGTCATTATTTTTTTATGAACATATTAAGCTTTCCACGGAAATTGATGTTGAGCTTGATGATTTTAAGAGTGAACTTGAGTTCTGGCAGTTTACCTTGATGAGTAACTTCTTAGGTTCCAAGCCTACATTCAAACAAGTTCAGGAGTTTGCTCAAAAATGTTGGCATCATATAGCTTCTCCTGTTGTCCAATACTATAAGAAAGGGTGGTTTAGCTTCAGATTCACTAGTTTGGAGGACATGAATAACGTATTAAAGGAAGGTCCTTGGAAATTAGGTAATAGTTCCCTCATCCTGAAGCAATGGTACCCTAATTTTTCCATGGAAATGGATAGAGTATCCACTGTTCCTATTTGGGTTCTATTCCCTAACTTGGAACCTTTTCTATGGTCTGAAAATATTCTTAGTAAGATGGCTAGTAAGATTGGGAAGCCTTTGTTTGCTGATCTCAATACCACCTGTAAGGCTAAACTTTCCTTTGCTAGGATTATGGTTAAAGCTGATCTTTCAACCACTCTGCCTGACCATATTGTTCTGAATACTCCTTATCATGGGCAATCTTCTCAGAGGTTCACTTATGAATGGTTACCCTTCCATTGTTCTGGCTGTGGGAAGTTGGGTCATCAGCTTGGTAGTTGCAAATGGCACCAGCCTAAGGCCCCCAGCTGTCCCCAAGAAAGTCTACAAGCCTATTTCTAAGCATGTGCCTACTTCTGCACCTAGTGTATCTCACCAAGAGGAGGGAAATGGCTCAGAATACCTTGAGCTAGGTGGTACCTCAGCTTGCCTTGATGAACCTACTGCCTCTTGTAGTGCTGAGGAGTTGGAGGCTTCTGTCACTATTCAGTTGGTGGTAGCTTCTCCCTTGGCTCCTGAAATACACTCAGAATGCCTTGAGTTAGGCCACAGTCCCCCTCCTTCTGATGATGCTACAGTGATTAGCAGTGAGTCTCAAATTGCCAAGAAGGGAGACTATTCAGAGGCTCCTGCATCCCCTACTTCTGATACTCAGACCTGGGTTACTCCTAATAAGTTTGACCTTCTTCAATCTAGTGATCTTATTGCTCCTGCACCAGTGGATAAAGCTCCCCGTGATAAAACCTGTCATGAGGATCTGCTCTTGGAACATTAGAGGGTGTAATGACCCTCTCAAGCAGCAGGAACTTAGTGACTTCATGTAGGCTAATAAACTTGATATTCTTGGGGTTCTTGAGACTAGAATAAAAGATAATAAAGCTAACAAATTTATCAAGAATAGGTTCAGTAACTACCATGTAGTTTGTAACTACTCTAGTCACTATAATGATAGGATTTGGCTTATTTGGAATCCTGTCACTATTGCTGTTACTACCTTGATTGTCCATGATCAATTCATTCATTGTAGTATAGTTCACCATGCCACCTCTCACAAATTCCATTTGACTCTAGTCTATGGGAATAATGATCCTCAAATCAGACTGGATCTTTGGTCTGCTCTTTCTTCTATAAAAAACACTGTTACTGACTGGCTAGTTCTGGCTGATTTAAATGTGGTAAGGGATGTGTCTGAAAGGGTTAGCTTATCTCCCCCTGATTTAGCTGATATCTTGGACTTCAATGAATGCATCCTGAAATTCCAGCTGGATGATATTAATGGTTCAGGTTGTGACTTTACCTGGACTAACAAGCAGGATGATAGTACTAGGGTTTGGTCCAAGTTAGATAGGGTCGTTGCTAATTCTTCCTGGCTCTCTAATTTTCCTACCACTCATGTTACCTTTCTTCCTGCTGGTGTCTCAGACCACTCTCCTATTATGGTCAGTGTTTTGATGATCCCCATGTTAGAGCCAGGTTTAGTTTTCTGAACAGCTGGTTTGGTCATTCTTTGTACAAGGGCATTGTGTCTCAGGCCTGGCAGACTTATGTAAAAGGTTCTGCAATGTTTAGAGTATTTAGCAAGTTCAAGAATGTTAATACTTCAGTTCCCTCCCAGATAGAGTCTCTCTTGCAAGATCTTCTCTCATGGATTGTCAGCAGGAGCTCCAAGCTTCTCCTTTATCTCAGATTCTGATTGATCTGGAAAGGAGGCTTTTGGCTGAGTATAGTAAGCCTTAAAGCTGCTGAAATGAGTATGCTCAAGCAAAAAGATAAGATAGAAAACATTAAGCATGGGGATTGCTCTTCTAAATTCTTCTTTGCCAAAATTCATGAAAGGAAGCAGCAGCAGATTATTGGTAGGATTCTTGACAAAGATGGTAAGGAAATGATTGGCTTGGCTGATGTTGCTGATGGCTTTGTGGATTACTACACTAATCTCCTGGGTGCCAGTACTGCTGTCAATCCCTTAGATGTTGAGTTTATCCAACAAGGTCCTTGTGTTCCTGATACTGATTATGCTGCCTTGACCAAGCCTGTTACTACTTCTGAGATTAAAGATGCCTTATTTAGTATTGGGTCTGATAGAAGTCCTGGGCCTGATGGGTTCTCTTCTGCTTTCTTTAAGGACTCTTGGGATCTCATTGGGAATTATTTTTGCACTGCTGCTTAGGAATTTTTCAGGACTGACAAGATGTGTAAGCAAGCTAACTCCACTCTCATTACCCTTATCCCTAAAAAGAAAGTTAATCAGTCTGTCCTTGATTTTAGACCTATCTCATGTTGTACTACCATATACAAAACTGTGAGTAAGGTCATTGTCAATAGACTCAAAGATACTCTCCCTTGTCTCATTGGCCCTGAGCAGGCTGCTTTTATTCAGGGTAGAAATATATTTGAAAACATTATGCTCTCTCAATCTTTAGTAAGAAACTATACAAGGAAATATACTACCCTAGGAGTTTGATCAAGGTTGATATTCAGAAAGCCTTTGATTCTCTTCAATGGGATTTTGTTAGGAGTATGCTTGAAGCTTTGAAGTTCCCTCTTATCTTCATTAACTAGATCATGGGTTGTATCTCAGGCTCCTGGTTTCCCATCAAAGTCAATGGAGCAGTTCATGGCTTCTTCAAAGGGAAGAGTGGTGTTAGGCAAGGGGACCCATTCTCTCCCTATATTTTGTCCTAAGTATGGAGATTTTATCACGTTATCTCAGGAAATTAACTCTCCAAACTCAGGTCTCCTGCATCCTAAATTCTCTAAACTTAAGCTTACTCAGCAGATTTTTGCAAATGATCTTATGCTTTTTGTAAGAGGTAATTTACCTTCTGTTCAAGGAGTTGTTCATCTGTTGAACCTTTTTGCTAAATGGTCAGGATTAAGAGCTAGTAAAACTGAGATTTACTTTGGTGGGGTTTCTCCTGCAGTCAAAGCCCTTATTCTTCAGCATACTGGGTTTACTGAAGGAAGCTTCCCTTTCAGATACTTAGGTATCCCCCTCAACTCTTGTAGAAATTCTGCTGAGGTTTATGGTACCCTTCTCACTAAAATTCAGCATTCCCTCCTCCATTGGTCTAATAGTTTTCTTTCCTATGCTGGGAGGGTTCAGATCCTTAATTCTGTAAGATTTGGCATTACTAATTTTTGGTGTGCTAGTGCTCTACTTCCCAAGCCCATTTTGAAACGTATCATTAAGATCTGTAAAGACTTTTTCTGGCATGTTGATGAGGACTGCAGGAAGCAAGTCTTCCACTCTTGGGCGACTGTTTGTAGACCAGCTCAGGAGGGTGGTCTTGGTGTCAAGGAAATTCTATCCTGGAATAAAGCACTACTTGCTAAATGGCTCTGGCTTCTGGAGAATGACACTTCTGGAATCTGGGCACAGTGGAATAGAGCCTATATTCTTTCCACTGGGTCCATTTGGACTCTTAGCGTCAAAGATTGTTATTATGAGAGTCTTTGTAGTATTCTGTCTGTTAAGGAAGAGATTGTTGCTAGATCTGGCTCTATTGTGGCTGCTACTCAGATACTGAACAGATGGGTCAGGCATGGTAAATTTCAGGTTAGCACGGCTGACCATTGGTTCAGAGAAAAGGGGGAGACTATCTACTGGTTTAAAGCTCTACAGGGGAATGCCATTGTTCCTAAGCACAGGACCTGTGCCATCTTAGCTGCTTCTAAACATTTGCCCACGGTTGATCTTCTTATCAGCAGGGGGCTGATTCCGATTAACAGATGTGTCCTTTGTCAAGCTGCTGCTGAAAGTCATGAACATCTCTTTTTCAGCTGTACATTCTCTCAGGATGTCTGGAATGCTTTGCTTCAGTGGATGCATCTTAGCAGTCGTTCTGTTAGTCTCTGGACTGAGCGTCGATGGATGGCTTAAACCAAGGGTCAGAGACATTGGAATAATATGTGGAGAAAAGCTTGTCTTGCTGCTGCTATCTACTACTTATGGCAGGAGAGAAACCAAAGAATTTTCACTGGGCATGAGAGGTCTTCTTCAGCTCTTCTCAGTCAGATTCAGTTTACTGTTAAACATCGTTTGTTAGCTTGTAATGCTCTTCCTAGTTGTTTGGTTGCTCATCTCGCTGAAGGCTGTTAGCCTATTAGTGGTTAGCCTTTGTAAGTTTTTATCCTCTTTCTAATAAAATGAGTTATATCTTCTTACAAAAAAAAATGATAATAAAGATAGTAATAAAGACAATAATAATAATAATAATAATAATAATAATAATGATAATAATAATAATAATAATAATAATGATAATAATAATAGTAATAATAATAGTAATAGTAATAGTAATAGTAATAGTAATAATAATAATAATAATAATAATAATAATAATAATAATAATAATAATAATAATAATAATAATAATAATAATAATGATAATAATAAAGATAATAATAAAGATAATAATAAAGATAATAATAAAGATAATAATAAAGATAATAATAAAGATAATAATAAAGATAATAATAATAATAATAATAATAATAATAATAATAATAATAATAATAATAATAATAATAATAATAATAATAATAATAATAATAATAATAATAATAATAATAATAATAATAATCTTGTGCGTAATACTCCCACAATTCACATTAGTTCTCCTAAACTTCCTATTGCTCCATCTAATGCTATGACAATCGCCATTGATGGAAACAATTTAGGGATTGTTACTGAATTAACAACTACCGAACCTCATTCTTTGAGTAACGTGCTTAATCCTAGTACTGTTGCTAAGCCTGGTGTTGAAACTTCTAACCCTAAGGCAGCTAGGATTACTGATGTTTCTGCTGATGTGATCATTCCTTCTAGTACCATTTGTTCTTCTGGTTTACCTGCATCTTATGTTCCAATCATATACCCTGCAACTTTTCAGGAGAAAACTAGTAAGAACTGGGCTGATGTTGCAAAACCAAAGAACCCCATAGGCATGAGCTTATTCTTTCATGAGCAAAGCAAGGGATCTTCTGAAATTGCCATTGATTTGGAAGATTTCCAAGAGGAATTGAAGCTATGGAAATTCACCCTAATGGGAAATGTTCTTGGGTCAAAGCCAACTTTGGCCCAGGTTACTACCTATGTTGATAAGAATTGGGGACATATTGCTAAACCAATTGTCCAATACTTCAAAAAGGGGTTGTTTAGTTTTAGGTTTCAAACTGAGACTGACATGACTAATGTTCTGAAGGGTGGCCCTTGGAAAATGGGATCCTACTCTATCATCTTAAAACAATGGTCTCTATCTTTCTCTACTGCTATGGATAGGGTCTCACTTATCCCTATATGGGTCTTATTTCCTGATTTAGACCCCCATCTTTGGTCCTCTGCTGTCCTTAGCAAAATGGCCAGTAAAATTGGGAGGCCAATGTTTGCTGATATGCCCACCACTTGCAAAGAAAAGTTGTCTTTTGCTAGGGTTATGGTTGAAGCTGATATCTCCTCCTCTCTTTCTGAGCTGATAACCATTAACACCCCTTTTGGTCCCTCCAAGCAAAGAGTTGACTATGAATGGCTACCCTTTTACTGTGCAGAATGTGGTAAAATAGGGCATCAAGCTCGATGTTGTAAAAAAGGAAAACCAAAGACTATCCCAAAAAGAGCTCCAATAAAGGTTTATAGGCCAATTCAGAAGGATTCTTCTGTGGCTACTACACCCTGTCTGCTAGGTGGTACCCCAGTGGCTAGGACTGACCAACATGACCCTCTTGGTCATCCTGTTCAGACCATTTCCACTGGAATGCATAAAAAATGCAACAGGAAGGAGGAGGTGAGCAAGGCTTAAATAGCCTTGAAGAAAGCCTTGCCATCTACCTCATCTGCTTCCTCTTTACCCACTCATAATAATTTCTCTCCTCTTGTGGATTCTGAAGTTGAGGACATTTTACCAGATACTTCTAACTCTGTACTGACTGCCTCCCTCCTGCTAGGTGGTACCTCAGCTAGTATTGGGCCAGCAGCTACTTCTCTAAAGGAGAATCATGCCTCCTTTCAGTTGACAACTACTGTTGCCCAAACTACTGAAATGCATCAAGAATACTGGCATGATGATGAGTTGGTTGAGACTCATCTAGTTCAGACCATTGACACCGGGATCTCTCCCCTTGTAGAATCTGAAGTTGAGGAAATTTTGCCAGATACTATTAACTCCGAAGCCTTGATGACTTCCTCCTCTCTGCTAGGTGGTACCTCAGCTAGTATTGGGTCAGTAGTTACCTCTCTGCAGGAGGCTCAGATCTCTCCTCAGTTGAAAACTATTGTTGCTCAAGCTACTAAAATGCATCTAGAATGCAGACATGGAGATGAGATGAATGAGACTCAAATAGCCTTGAAGAGAGCCTCATCATCTGTCCTAGTGGATGTTCCACTTATGGTTCTCACACCAGTGACTCAGGAAACTCTGGATATTCTGATTGTTAAATCTGAACTTACCTGAATGGAGCACACAATAGGGGAAAAGGACCCTCCTGATAAACTTCCATGAAGATCTCTTCTTGGAACATTAGAGGGGGAAATGATCCCCTCAAACAACAAGAAGTGTTGGATTTTATTAGAAATACTCAAGTTGATATTATTGGAATTCTGGAAACTAGAATTAAAGAAAAAGCTGCAAAAACTCTTATCAAGCAACATTATAGGAATTATAATGTGGTGTGCAACTATGCTGCTCACTACAATGGTCGAATTTGGCTCATTTGGAGGCCAACACATGTAACTGTCATTATCCTCAAGATTCATTCCCAATTCATTCATTGTGAGGCTACTCATCATGCCACTGGGCATGTCTTTCATCTGAATATGGTTTATGCTAGCAACAAGGCTAGGACTTGTGATGATCTCTGGGTTAATCTCCAGCAGATAAGTACTCAAGTGCAGCATTGGCTTATATTGGGTGATTTTAATGTGGTAGGGATGTTAGTTAAAGGGTTAGTAGCACTCCTCCTAATCTTGGAGACATCTTTGATTTTTATTCTTGCATCCTTCGTTGTGGGGTTGATGATATTTACAGCACTGGGTGTGAGATGACCTGGACAAATAAGCAGGATATCTCTTCCATTGTCTGGTCTAAGCTTGATAGGGCTCTTGCAAACTCCTCTTGGTTGAACACTTTCCCTGGTACCTGTGCATCTTTTCTGCCTGCAAGTATATCTGATCACTCTCCTGTGTTGGTCACTGTGTTTGAAGATAAACATGTTGGGTCCAGATTTAGCTTTCTCAATAGTTGGGTGGAACATCCTGATTATCATAATTTGGTCTCCAAGGCTTGGCAAGAGCCTGTTGCAGGCTCCACTATGTTTAAGCTTTTTAAAAAGCTTAAAAATGTTAAGGGAAAACTTAAAAAGCTACATAAAGAGAACTTCACTCATATGGCTCAGCAAATTAAGGACATCAAGGAGGCTCTTCATCACTGTCAAGAGCAAATACAAGCTAATCTTCCAAATTCTGAACTTTATGATCAGGAAAGGACTCTTCTTGCTACTTATACTAGTCTTAAGCAACTTGAAAGCTCCATCATCAAGCAAAAAGCTAAGATTGATCACATATCCTATAGTGACTCCTCTTCCAAGTACTTTGCTCGTATTCAGGATAGGAAACATCAGCAAATTATTGGGAGAATTTTTGACAAAGATGGTAATGAGCGAATTGGGGTGGACAATGTAGCTGCTGGTTTCATTGACTACTATAAGCACCTACTTGGCTCCCCTCAGTCCACCTAATGTGAAATTATTTGCGCACATTTAGTCTCCTAATTGAGCCTATTTTGCATACTATTATAACATTTCATGACCGTTTTATCCGTCAATTCCTTCCTATTTCGTTTTCCTATTGCATTATGTTTGTTTTGTAGGAAATAAGACAATTAGGCAGAAATTCCCGTCTCCCGTACATATTTGGAAGATTATTGACGATATTGGTTGAACGAGTATGGAAGGAGAGGTAAGAACTAAGGTCAACAATGCAAGTATAAGAAGTATGCGAAAGGAAGAAGCAAAGCACCCTGAGGAACAATCCGAGCGTCCTAGTTTCAAGACGCTCATCGCCACCTCAAGCAATCCGAGCGTCCCGACTGCCAAGCCGCTCGTCTCCCCTGCCCACGATCCGAGCGTCTTCCCCCTTTGTACGAGCGGACCGTGACGTTTTCAGCAAATATGCTCATCTCTTCGAAATACTTGCATTTCCCTACTTAGAACTTAGAATTGTTAATTACTAATTTAGCCTTATTTAACCTAATGATGACTACTATATATACCCCATTTTATGATAATCAAAGGAGGGGGGCTCTCTTAGGAGGAAATTCTCTTAGATTGGATTAGAGTATATTAGAATAGAGGATCCTTTAATCTTTCCACAAATTACACATTAATCTTTCCTTAATTATTGTTCAAGTTTATTATTATTGGGTAATTGAAGATTATTGGGTTATTATTGGAGAATTGACAACTCTTCATCAATCAATCAAGTTCTCTTCTTTTATTCTTTTCTTTATTATTTGGAATCATCTCAAGTTTGGTATAATTCTTTTACCCTTCACTCTTTATCGTTTATTTCATCATTCTCTTATCATGTCTACACTTGTTGTAATGATTGACATAATTAATGACATGTTCTCTATGATAATGAGTGAGTAGATACTAAACTAGGATTAGTGGGTAATTAGGGGAAATAAACATGGGGATTAATCATGCTTAATCTAATATGTTTTCATAATTAATTTGCTTGCTTGTTATAATGTCAACCTATGCATATGTTATGTTTGATGAAATGCTAAGCTTATGAATCCTTTCATTTTTACCCATCTCTTATCTATTCAGCAAGACTTGTAAGACATAAACCAACTCGAGTCATGTTAGACCATGCATAGAAGTGAATAGGAGGAAAGTAAGTCGACTTGTAGGTGTTGTACAATCTAATCGATTTGGCTCCGGGACCCAACTCTTCCTAAGAACCGTAAGACATAAACCAACTCGGTTCCTCTACAACATTAATTGCTTGCAACTATTTAAACATGTTTGTATGATCAATACCATGAATCCCCTATGACCCCATGATATCCTAGTACTCTTTATTACTTGTTTACACCTTTATTTACTTTATTGCTTTCATTAGTCTAGATCACAACTACAAACCCAAATCAATTGTGACACTAGCATAAGTTGAGATAGATAGACTTAGAACCCAAAGCACACCGTCCCATGGATTGACCTCGACTTAATCACTAACTAGTTGTTTTGTTGAGAATATAAATGTGTTTGATTGAGAGCCCCAACGACACTCTCATCAAAATGGCGCCGTCGCCGGGGATGGTGTTATGTGATTAAGTTCTTGTTTGTTTGTCTATTTTTGTTGTGCTTTAACCTTGATGAACTTGTTCCTCAAGGTTCGTTCTTACCGTTTTTGTGTAGTTTCCATGCTTGTAGTTGTTTCCTTGTCTTAGCTATGATGGCTCAAGACTTGACATATGGAGTATATGTTGGATCTTTTGAGTATGACTATGGGTATGGGGAGTTTGAGAAGCAAGTACCACAAACCTACCTTACTACTCATACAATGAAAATCCTAACTACTACCCCAATTTCTTCCACCAACAACCACCCACTCAATACCCACTTTATAATGAATTTCAATTGCCATAATACAATCACTTTCACACCCACCCACAACAAAAAAATGAACCCAACAAAATATGATTCTCCAAATGATGGGAGATCAACAAAACTTCTTCAAACAAATGATTTTGGAGAGCCAAAAGAGGGACAATGTTCTTCAAGACATTGTTACCCAAAGTGAGGAATTGGAGATTCAAATTGCCCAAATGAAAGAATCTCAAGAAACCACTCCTCGCCATTCCTTAAAAATTGATCATGAATGTGAATTTGAAGTAGTAACCTTTGATATGGAAGAAGAGAAGTGGGAAGAGCCAATTCCTTTGAGCTCTTGTGAATATGAAAGCATTGTATTCAACGAAGAAGACATGAGGTTGAGTAAGCCAAATACTCTTCGCCTTTGTTAGTATGTGGGTGTGACTTTTGATGTGAACATTGAGATGGTGGAGGAAGAATTGTTGAGGAGTGAAGCCCCCATTTATGATCCATATGAAGATAGTAATGATGACAAGACCATAAAAGAGGCTTATGAAGAATACGTCTCTTACAAGGACCTTTGGAATAGGGGAGAAGAATGGACTTATGATATCACCTTGCTTGAGGAGCCTATCCTTGAGAAGTTTGAGGTATGCCTCCGTGAAGAAGATGAATGTCTCTTTCCTATTGACCATGAATACCTTTTAGCACCCACCGTGGAGCCAATGATTATTGGAGAGATATGGTGGACCTTCTTCAAAAAGTCAAAGCATCATACAAAGGGTACTTGGTGGAAAAGCTCAAGAACAAACTTGCAAATGAACTTGCTTGTGAAAATTTGGCACCCACAACATCAACCCCTAAGGTATCCGGTCATCAATGCAATGAGAATTATCCTTCTACTCTTAAAGGATTGACAAATTCAAACGCTATCATCATCACTAAAATTGAAGGAGAAGTTGGTGAGTGGAAGTCTTCGGACGAATATGAACCATACTTCATACCTAGTGTTGACAAGAATCATGGGCTTATTGGTTTGAAACATTGGGAAAGCTCTAGTGCCAAGGACAAGATGAAAGAAAGAATTTACGACAAGCTTCCTTGGCCACATTTCATGCTCAAGTGGAGCAACCCATACATATGCTTATTTGGAGCTTGTTCACAAGCTTTTAATCTTCTTCTAAGAGCCTTGAGCTCTATGGACAAAGAATTTCTACAATTTGAACTAGTTTGGTGGAGTACTATCTCAAACCACTATTTGTAAGATATTTCTCTAACCTTTGCCTTGAATAATATTGTACATTTTCGCACTTTTATTTACAATTTCTTGCATGAGAGTAGTGAGAGAGAGTTTTCTTACATTCTTATTGAGCAAAATTTCAGAAAAAGATAAGGAGGAATAATAAAAGGGTGCAAGAGTATGATCTTGGAAAGAAAAGAATGAAAAGTATGAAAAGAATGAAAAGTATGAAAAGCAGCACGGGACGCTCGTCCTCAGCCTCCTTGTGGGTACTGTTTGGCGCTGACTTGAAATCCGAGCAGATAAATGGACAAGACGCTCGTCCAGGAAAAGACGCTCGTGTTATCTATAGGACGCTCGTCCTGAGTGGCATCTTGAAGAAAATTTTGCACTGGATTAGAATCCGAGCGGATTCTGATGAAGACACTCGTCCTACCTCAGCATCTCGTCTCAAGCTCGATATGCTCGTCCTCAGTCCCCCACAAGATGAACCAGAATAACTGGAAGAGAATCCGAAAGGATTCTCCACAAGAGGCTCGGTCTTCTTCAGCAAGACGCTCGTCCCGACTCTAAAAACGCTCGGATTCCTGCACTTACTTCAAATAATCCGCACGATCCCGACCCTCAGCCGCTCGTCCAACGCTACTTTTCTATAAAAACACCCCCACCATCCCTCATTTCCTCACCTTATCTAGACCTAATCCACACATCTTCATCTCCAAACACTCCCATCACAACAAAAATCAACCAAACCCTAACTTTCCCGAATCAAAAATGATGAATCTCAAGGGAAAAGCCAAGAAGCTTGTTAAATCCGCCACCAAGAAACGTAAGGGCTCATCTTCTTCTTCCGGTCTAGAAAGAATGCCGCCAAGAAACATCCGCCCCGTGATGATAGGAGGGGTGGAACAACTTGAGTACTTTCCGGAAGTACTCTTCACATCCGACGAGCACCGCAACAAATTCTTCAATTTGCTAGGTAAGCATTACGAACCGACTCAATTCATTGACAGTAAACTGTTAGAAATCCTAGGTATAAGGTATCATACCGAAATGTTCTTTGATGGTTTGGGGATTGGAAAGTTATTTCATGCCCATGAAGAAACATACCTTAGCCTTACCTTGGAATTTTTGAGTAGCCTTCGCATTGTTTCGAACACGCAAAGATCCATTGGTATGGAGATCTGGTTGTGCAACCACGACCATAGACTAACCCTCAACCAATTTGCAAATATTTTCGGCCTTGTTGTGCCAACAAGTAACACCGACGAACCCTCCGACTTTGATGTGGACCAAAATTGGAGGGCTATTTCCGGGAAGGTTTTCATTCACCAAAAACAATGTTATACCTTCGCAATCCAACATCCGCTGATTCGGATCACCGAACGCTTCATTGCCGGCACCATTAACGGGAGATTTGAGCAAGATAGGTGCACTCTCCTCGATTTAACCTTTCTAGAGTCCTATCTAAATGTTCGGGGGACAAGGCAATACAATTTCAATACCCCCCTTGAGATGCTTACAAGATTCTTCGACTTTTCTCAAGGGAACTCCCAACTCAAGACCTTCGTGATGGGAGGTCTAATTACTATTTTGGCTAACCACCTTTGTCCCGGATTCAACAACAATGGGACTTATGCGCCACTTGAGGGTAGTACTTTGATTGATGAGGATGCCGTCTTCAACCACCACCGGTGGTGTGCCTACACTCAAGACATGAGTGTAGAATGGTTCACAAAAAGGTGTTCCTCTATTGTTCTTTCGGGATGGAATATACCCGGTACCGACTCGAGATTGAGCCGGTATTCACCTATGCCAAGCTACCTCCTCAACATTGAAATCTACCCCAATCCCCCTCAAAGATAAGAAGTACCCCGCCATCCTCCTCCATCTCGCAGGATACCGGCAAGGCCCAATGCCCCGCCTTCCTATGTGCCTATCCCACCATACCCCACTCCTCATACGCCATTCGCACCGTAAGTCCCCAATGCTCTGGATATGAATGATTTGATGAATCTTATGAAGAGGGTTGATCTTGGACTATACGATGGGAGGGTCAATAACTATTTGGCCCTCTATCCTCAATAATATCAAATGGCACAACAAGGATATATCGACCCTAATGGCCTTCGATCATCTTGGGCTCAACCGCACCTTTTGTTCCCTAATCAAGAGAACCAAGCCGGGAACTTTGACGGTCGAGGTGGAGGACACTTTGGTCAAGGAGGAGGGTATGCCCAAGGAGGAAGTTCTGGCGAGTATGGCTACCGCAATGATGATGATGATGATGATGATGATGAGTGAGAGATGCCTACCTCATCATCTCCAATCGTATGATACTCTTCTCTCCCTATTTCTTATGTATAGTGCATCACATTTTGTTTAATCTTCATTTACATCTATATCATATTGCATTTACATTAGTTAGTTCATATAGTATAACTTGCATTGTAATATACCTCACATGATTCATGTAGATACTTGCATATAGACAAGAATTCAAGCATAGTCACTAATGACCAATCCTATTCTTTTCTACACTAGAAATAGCGTTTAAATCGGTTTGGGGAGGTTTGATCATAGGTGACCATAGTTTACTAGAAATCATGCATCATGTAATATTGTTTAAGTTGCATTCATTTGTTATATATGTCATATAGAATTACATTTAGGTAGAGCATGCATTCATTCATATCATATCATTGCATTTGTACTTTAATTTCCATAAAATTAAAAAGCCAAAAACATGTATCTCTTTTTCATTCCTACTCCTACATGTACATTGAGGACAATGTCCAAAATAAAGTGGGGGGATGGGAATTTATATTCCAAAATACATAAAAATTGAAAAATTTTGAAATATCCCAAAAATATGTTCTTTAATTTCATAAAATCAGAAACCATAAAAATGTGAAAAATTTAAAAATCCAAAAACAAGTTCATTTCCTTTATAGTGTAGTGTTGTATATATTGTATACATTGTGTTTGTTCATCCTTTTTCACATTGATCAACTACGCCACATCCGAGACATGAGGATATAGAAGACCGCATGGTATGATCTTTCCAATCTCCTTTTTCCTCTTTATGTTAATGACTATGTGGCTTCATTTTGATTGATGCGGTAAAAACAATGTGAATTTAGGATTGCATCTAGATTATTTGGCGTACTAGTTGGTAGAAGCATATGCATTAGGATGTATATATGTTAGTTGCATCATGGCATATAGTTGCATTTAGGAAAATTTTGTGAAACCGTCTATTTGGGAAGCTTGATAAGTGTATATAAGGCCCTTGTAGATACTTTTTCTTCTTAAATTTTGCTTGTTAGAATACTTGTAAAACATCCTAAGATGTGTCATGCTAGTATCCTTTGACCTATGGATTAAGGCCTAGTCAAGAGTACCTTGTGGTGTGATAACTCCTTGGCTACCGTTTATTCCAAGGTGACCCTTGAAACCATGCAACCATCTTCCATGTTCTGCCACATTTTGTCATCAAAAAGGGAATGGGCACAAAAAATTGTTCAAATTTGAGTCCAAGAAATGAAATGAAAAGTGAAAAAAGTTTGCACAAATTGCATCAAAAGAAAAGAGGAGTAACAAAAATGAAAACTCCTATGCTTCAAATATAAGGCACCCTCATTACTAATTGGGGTGACTTGAAAATGTTCAAAAGAAAATGCAAAAAGTTGATGTCAAGTGTTGAAAATGCCAAACATCAAAAGAAATGGCAAAAAGAAAATGTTCTCAAATGTTAAATGCCACAAGAAATTGGGGGGAAAACAACAACAAAAGCAAACTCCCAAATGAAACTTAAATACTATTGATCCCTTTATCCATCGAATCCACTCTTGTGCATGGTAGAGAGGGGACGACCCATCTTCTTGTTTAGGCAAGAAGGGGAATTCCGAGATCCTCCAGTGTTTCTAACACCATAGGGAGTCTACTCTTGACGAAAGCATTTAACGATTGAGAGCAAAGGTACCCTAACTTGACACAACTTGGAGGTGATTTATTGGTATTCTTCTAGGCTTAGTAGTTTGAAGAAACCATATCTATAATAGAGTGTGTACCCTTGAATTGCTTCCCCTTTAGATAATTTCCGCCACTTAGATGAGGAAAGTGGCTATTCTTTTGTAGATGCATCCATTACTTGATTTTATGTGCTTTAATGCTTGGATGTGTCGCCATTTTGGCAAGACCCACCTTGCCTTGCAAGAAGGCATCCTACCTCATGTTTGTCTTATTGTGAGTTGAAGGGACGGAGTGAGACCCGTTAATTGTCTCATATCGGTTATATTATTAGGATAGTTTAAATAAAGGTCTAGTTCTAGTCACCTCTTTACTCGGGATGAGTAAAGGTCCGGTTTGGGGATATTTGATGTGAATATTATTTGTGCACAATTAGTCTCCTAATTTAGCCTATTTTGCATACTATTATAACATTTCATGACCGTTTTACCCGTCAATTCCTTCCTGTTTCGTTTTCCTATTGCATTATGTTTGTTTTGTAGGAAAGAAGACAATTAGGCGGAAATTCCCGTCTCCCGTACATATTTGGAAGATTATTGACGATATTGGTTGAACGAGTATGGAAGGAGAGGCAAGAACTAAGGTCAACAATGCAAGTATAAGAAGTATGCGAAAGGAAGAAGCAAAGCACCCTAAGGGACAATCCGAGCGTCCTACTTTCAAGACGCTCGTCGCCACCTCAAGTAATCCGAGCATCCCGACTGCCAAGCCGCTCGTCTCCCTTGCCCACGATCCGAGCGTCTTCCCCCTTTGTACGAGCGGACCGTGACGTTTTCAGCAAATATGCTCATCTCTTCGAAATACTTGCATTTCCCTAATTAGAACTTAGAGTTGTTAATTACTAATTTATCCTTATTTAACCTAATGATGCACTACTATATATACCCCATTTGATGATAATCAAAGGAGGGGGGCTCTCTTAGGAGGAAATTCTCTTAGATTATATTAAAGTAGATTAGAATAGAGGATCCTTTAATCTTTCCACAAATTACACATTAATCTTTCCTTAATTATTGTTCACGTTTATTATTATTGGCTAGTTGAAGATTATTGGGTTATTATTGGAGAATTGACAACTCTTCATCAATCAATCAAGTTCTCTACTTTTATTCTTTGCTTTATTATTTGGAATCATCTCAAGTTTGGTATAATTCTTTTACCCTTTACTCTTTATCGTTTATTTCCTCATTCTCTTATCATATCTACACTTGTTGTAATGATTGACATAATTAATGACATGTTCTCTATGATAATGAGTGAGTAGTTACTAAACTAGGATTAGTGGGTAATTAGGGGAAACAAACATGGGTATTAATCATGCTTAATCTACTATGTTTTCATAATTAATTTTCTTGCTTGTTGTAATTTCAACCTATGCACATGTTATGTTTGATGAAATGCTAAGCCTATGAATCCTTGCATTTTTTCCCATCTCTTATCTATTCAACAAGACTTGTAAGACATAAACCAACTCGAGTCATGTTAGACCATGCATAGAAGTGAATAGGAGGAAAGTAAGTCGACTTGTAGGTGTTGTACAATCTAATCAATTCGGCTCCGGGACCCAACTCTTCCTAAGAACCGTAAGACATAAACCAACTCGGTTCCTCTACAACATTAATTGCTTGCAACTATTTAAACATGTTTGTATGATCAACACCATGAATCCCCTATGACCCTATGAAATCCTAGTACTCTTTATTACTTGTTTACACCTTTATTTACTTTATTGCTTTCATTAGTCTAGATCACAACTACAAACCCAAATCAATTGTGACACTAGCATAAATTGAGATAGATAGACTTATAACCCAAAGCACACCGTCCCATGGATCGACCTCGACTTAACCACTAAGTAGTTGTTTTTTTGAGAATATAAATGTGTTTGATTGAGAGCCCCAACGAAACTCTAATCACCACCTTACCCATTGATGTAAATTTCATCCAACAAGGATCTTGTGTACATCCTGATGACCATAACAAGTTCACTAAACCTATTGATAATATGGAGATTAAGGCTGCTCTCTTTAGCATTGGGGAGGACAAAAGTCCTGGACCTGATGGTTTCTCCTCAGGGTTTTTTTAAAAAATCATGGGATACTATTGGCCCTGTTTTCTGTAAAGCTGTTCAAGATTTTTTCAGGAATGTTAGATTAAGCAAGCAAGCTAATGCTTCACTCATCACTCTTATCCCTAAAAAGAAGGTCAGCAATACTGTAATGGACATCAGGCCAATATCCTGTTGTACCACTTTTTATAAAACCATTAGCAAAATCATTGCAACAAGGCTTCAGAAAGTGCTACCTAAGTTGATTGGGCCTGAGCAGGCAGCTTTCATAGCTGGGAGGAATATCCATGAAAATATCATGCTTTCTCAATCCCAGGTCAAAGGGTATAGCAGGAAATACCTAACTCCTAGATGTCTTATTAAGGTCAACATCAGGAAAGCTTTTGACTCTTTACAATGGGATTTTATCAAGTCTGTTCTTCATGCTCTCAAATTCCCGAACATTTTACCTGACTGGATCATAGGATGCATTACAGTTCTTGGTTCTCCATCAAGCTAAATGGCTCAGTGCATGGATTTTTCCAGGGTAAGAGTGGGGTTAGACAAGGTGATCCCCTCTCCCCTTATCTCTTTGTTATGTGTATGTAAATCCTTTCCAGATACCTCGGGAGAATATGTACTCAGCCAGCTGTGTCTTTCCATCCTAAATGCTCCAAGCTTGGTCTCACACATCTGATCTTTGCTGATGATCTTATGACTTTCACTAGAGGAGATGTGCCCTTGGTCACTGTAGTCTTGCATACCTTGGAAACTTTTTCTCACTGGTCTGGCTTATCTACAAATAATGATAAAACGGATGTGTACTTTGGTGGGGTTCCTGCTACTGTCAAGCATCAAATTTTGTAGGTTACTGGGTTCTATGAGGGGAGATTTCCTTTCAGATACTTAGGTCTTCCCCTTCATACTGCATGGAACACTTTTGACAATTATGGGGGCCTCATAACTAAGATCCAAACCCAGATTCAATATTGGGCGGCCAAGTCCTTCTCCTATGCTGGAAAAGTTCAGTTACTGAATTCTGTCATCTTTGGCCCAACAAATTCCTGGTGTGCCAGTGTCTTGCTCCCTAAGAACACTATCAAAGCCATTAATCGTCTCTGCAAATATTTTTTCTGGAATAATGATGATGGGAGGCAAAGAATGGTTTTTGCAAGATGGAGAACTATTTGCTCCCCTTGGCATGAGGGGGGCTTGATATCGAAAGAACTCTAAACCCAAAAATAGATTGAGTACACAATGACTCTATCTCTCAACATCATTGTTGCTAGTCGTCATATTCTAATCATCCTATATATCAAATACAATGATGAAAACCACCACTAGTTTCTAATATTGACGAAGTAGTACTAGCAAAATTTATGTTAATCAAATAAACATTTAAAGAAGAAGGTCCCAGTAGATGTCCCACAACAAACTTGTTGATTCTTCAAAAATTTGGGGTAGTTTCCTTTCTAGCGTCCAACAATTAAGACAATGGAAACTTTATCGGTCGGGATTGATAGGTTAAGTATTGTTATTCTCATTAACTTTACTTTTAACATTACCTTGTATCAATTCCATTCTAATTTTACTTCTTTAAAACCTTATCCTTTTCTTAACGGTTTAAGAGAATGCTCCCACTCATTTGAATGAGTCTTTGCTAAGAGAAGCAAAATTGAAATTCATGAAGATTACTCTTCATTCGTTTGTTTAGTCTTAAAACTTTCATTGAAGTGGTTGCGGTATTTTGATCTATTATGATTTCCAACAAATCTAGTCACCAAAATGATTTAACGTTTCAAAGTACTCAACTCAATTAAGCATATGAGAACCAATTTATTGTTAGTAGATATGTTAGTCAAAAATCAAAAACCCTTTTGATCACGAATAACTTTTACCTATACTCTTCACAAGAGATCCTTACAATGGATAATACGAGGTTTTTAGAAGAAAAATTCAAATTTTGTCTTTAGTTACGATGTTTTAATGGAGATTTGAACTAAAATCGAAATGATATCGTATATAATTTGAGGTAAAGAAATAGAACAATATGATAACGGAATAGTGGAAAACTTAATATTTATCGTTTTATTAATACTTGTAAATAACAAGTAAAGCATTTACATAGTGACATCTAACCAACTATGATAAATGATTCCAAGATCCAAATTCATATTAACTTGGGCACGGTAGTGCCGATTCATCCCTTATTAATATAACTCGGTGGATTAACTCTTTAATCGATTCTAATTTTAGAACTCTTGGTTGATAAAATTACATTAATATTCATATTTAGCCCGGAACACATGCGACTACTTCCGTTGAGCTCAATCCAAATTTCGAATAAATGTGTCCATGATCCAAATCCACATCAACTTGGGCACGATAGGGCCGATTCATCCCTTATCAACATGAATTCGGTGGATAGACATTTATCACCCACTTCCCCTACGTAACAAGGTTTGTACCCCGGTAGAGCCGAGCGCACCCCCTCATGAAATAGGTTTTCATGGTTTCTACTTTTTGGTAAGGCTAAGTCTCAATTGTTTATTTTAGCGAGAGGTCATGTCAATTTATTATCTATCACGTTTTAAGTGAACAAAAGTGGTGAACTACGATAATTGACATGGTCGATAAACTCGATATAATGCATGTTTAGTTATGGCGATTTAGCGATCCATGCAACATATAAATAAAATGCAAAGCATAAATAAAATCCTAGTATGGCCTTCCTAAAATAGTAAATCTAATAAACTATTACACATTCGGAAACCAACTCCTTTGGTCCCTTGAACTTCGGTATTGGCGCGCACTTCAAGGCAACATTTTCTTTGATGGATCCCCTTCTCAAATGGCACCGTCTTCAAGGTACTCCGGAATAAATAAATTACATAATGAATTACATAATTTCCTATTATACATTTGTAATTAAAATAAAAATAAATCTATTAAATTACAAAACGGTGATACGAGATCACAATAATTACAACCGAATCGATATTCCCATACATTTCGGGTAATATCAATTAAAACTAAAGTCATACTAAGTAACATTTCATAATTCAAAATTACATAAAATTAAAATATGATAATCATAAATAAAATGCAGCATTATAATATGTATGAACATGCTAAATTTTATGCTAAATCGCTTTTAAAGAGCCAATATTGTATATTAATCGGTTTTTATGGATTTGCGTGATTTAACCTTTTAAAATCACAATAATTACATAAATTCATATTTATGTACAAGTTAATTACTCTAACCATCTTAGGACTCAAAATTAGTCTCCACTAACATTTGAAAATAATTAAACTTGATTTCTTAATATTGTTCATAAATGGACTCAAAAACATAAAAAAAAAAAAATGCTATAAACTTCAAATTATATCATAAAAATTTCAAATAATTTCAAAATTTGAAATTTAAACTCATGAACATTCTGGAAAAATACCATGACACTCATTATGTTCAAAACTTAGGTTAAAAATTTCGAAAATTTATCGAGAAAAATAATGTTGCGATTTATCGATTTTAACAATTATGACCCTAAAAATATGAGAAAAATTATTTTTATCAACTTTTCACTTTTAGATCTGAAATATATGATAAAATGCAACATGTGACGTTTTTCGTTAAGTCATGAAGTATGTTTTAGCATTATTACTAATTTTAGTCACTATTTATGTGATTTTTCATCAAAAATTCATAAATCATGCATAAAGACTTCATTATAGCCAAATATTTTACACACATCTTGTAAACTTGCATGTGCCAACATACTAAATTTCGATGACAAGATTCGAAATATAACTCATATTAATCTATTTACACATTTAAATATGATTTTAAATTAAAAAATCCATATTTCGAGCAAAACAACTCATTTTATCATGAAAAGTTATAGGCCATTAGTAGATAATATATGTGAAAACATATCCAAAAATAACTGAAAAATTCGAAGTTTAGCTAATTTTCGTCCAAAAATGACATTTTTATCATAAAAATCACATTTTAATGCCAATATTATATAAAATGAACAATAAAATCCATAAATAAACCAAAATGTCCTAAAAATCACTTAGGACCAGAAATTTTTAACATGCAAGGTTATTTTTAGGTTTATCTTCATAAAACCAAATTAATTAGTTTTGTATGTTAATCATATAACTCGGAAAAACTATAAACCGATTTGCATACAAACAACCTAAGGCTCATGATACCGCTTGTTAGAAATCATTGATCTCAGTAATTTACATATTCATATATGAAATAATTTATTTAGTCATAAAATAAAGACAAGATCTTATGCATGCAAACTTTAATAAAAGAGATGGAAATATCTATTTCTCACCACCTTATTTTCGGCTATTTGGGCACCAACAAGATCTCCTTGTTGTTAATTCTTGAGCTTTCCTTATAATGGATGAACAAGGTTCAAATTAGAACCTCTCCCAAAAGCATATACCCAAGGTGTTACTCTTAATAATTAATAATATTATGAACTAGTAATATTATTAATCTAACTTAAAATTGACCCAAAATATTTATTTTGTTCTCCTCTATTTCGGTTAAGAGGAGAGGAATTTGTGAGCTTTTCCTTTCTCTAAAATTTCACAAGTTGTAGAGAGAATTTAATTTTCTAGCACTAGAAAATATTTAATACGGTAATGAATAAATTATGGAGGAAAAACCCATGGCTTCTCACACATACAAACCGGTTGGAGGGGGGGAGTATTTTAGGCCAATGCATGCAAAATTTGCTCTTCACAAAAGTCTGTAGGGTTGCATGGCTAGACATAAGGCTTAATCATTGTGTTTTCTCTTATTAAAATAATCAACACAATTTATCCACTAATGCACCCTCCAATTTATTTCGGCACATATACATAAAATGGAAGATCCATTTTATTTTGTCAATTGTCAATTGTGACATATGTGACATGTTACTTGGCATGTGAAATTGTAATGTATTTTTAACATATTAAAAATCAACATACTCATAAAATATGTCATATACAAAATCGACTAGTAATTCGTAATTACTTGTACCAAAACGGATTATCAAATTATAAATTACAACGTCTTGTATTTATAATAAATTATTCATTCAATTTCAATTTCAATTGTTTCGTAAACAATAATTTTATCGAAGTAATAAAACAATTCGGTTACTTAGACCGTATCTAATTTAATCTAATTACAATAAGACACGTTAACTTTACTCACAAAATCATCCGTCAATTTTAAGCAATTTAATTAACTCGTATCGGCATACGATTAATTAAATAATCAATTAAGAGCGTCACCATATAGGTATGACCTAAGGAGATCAACTGATCACCACTGTCGCACGACAGTAATGTCAAACTCTAGTCAGCCAATCATTACCGATATGTGTGGACCAGTTGACTGTAAAATATTACATCCCACATGTATTCTTAAAATGAGATTTAAACATGTGATCATCATGATCGACAGTTATGATCGCATTATTGTCGGAGGACACATATTCCAACAATCTCCCACTTGTCCTCGACAAGTGTGCGCCACCAATTCTCTTGTCCAATTACTATCTCCCACTCAATGCAAGGTGTCTTTCAGGTCGTACTTGCAAGTGATCATATCGAGAGCGGTTTCCTCGATCTGGAGAATAACTGATTGACCAGAGTTTTCTACCATAGAGACCTTCCGAGCGTGGCCACGCGTTTCCAGTTCATTACTCCTCGAGTGGCCATGAGATATTGTTTTAACCCTAACAAGGGGTGGACAATTCCTATCGCACTTATTCCCTTCGACTAGCCACAACCATCATAACCCAAAATATGCCCATTTGACCCCATTTACGAAGGTCGTAGTAACATAAATCAAAGTTAATCTGAAACCGTGCCACCTTAGGCGAATAGTCTTTAGTCAAAAGAATCGACTCAATAGAATACTTTAGTAGCTCTCGCCACGACCAGGCTATATAAATTTGCCAGAACTCTATAAGCGGTCATAAGGCCCGACAAAGTGTTCCTAACAGCCTGCTTATGTGATCGACTAGTCATCTCACATGACTCTATGGCACTTGCACTTGCCATCAATCGCATCACACTCTAGTCACTTCGAGACGTCACCTCATACAAGTGACTATGGGCGAATACCATGTTAATCCAGGTTCACTTTAACGAGGTTCAATATTGTCTCTACAACCCGTTTGGATGTAACAAAGTATAAAAAGAGTTTTCAGATTTAAAAACTCGAACGACAAATGTGATTATCACATATGAATAGTCAATACCTGATTACTACTTCATATTTTTATAACCCATTTTCATATTATATGTAGTTGTTCATCTCAATGCAATTGAAATGACATATGACATGACTCATCATGTTAAGCCAATGAGAAGGCTTTGGTTAGTAGGTTTTATCAACTTCTTGTACCTTACTCAACCTTACTACATTCTCGTTTTCCTTTGTAATGTATACATTTGCATTACAAAACTTTCTAAGTACGTGTCTAGATCCAATCTAGACATAAGCTCTCTAGCCTTAGTATAGCTCCCACTGTTTTCACAGTGTGCGGGATCCATCCCTTTGCACATCTCATGATTGCAAGTGTACTCAATTTCCATTGTAAGCATCTCTCATTGTTCTTTATCGCCTAGAACAATTCTAGCAAATCCACTTCTTAAATAACATAGCCACAATGGTTCCTTAACCATCTTCACGTGTTTTAAATATGGTTTTTGTCCGAAACCTTATACAATCTCAATAGTCATTAGTGTAAGCCCTTACACAAATTAGTGAATTACATCAAAACACTTACCTTTACATCTTTAATGCTTCTTCAAGCACTTAAGAATAATCAATATGGCTATTTGGTAACTATTACTTAAATTCGATTCGAAACAATTCATCATACTCAAAGTATATGAAGTGTTCAACATCATTACTTATTTAATTGATCCGGCAGCGGAAGCAGATGAAATCAATCAAATATGTTCAACTTGATTGAACCAGTCATGAATCTTATCAACATAAAACTTCTTATTTGACGCTAATATCATGTGGATTTATCTCCATAAATCTGGATATTAAAGATGTATTATAATACTCCATAAGTGTCAAATCATTCCCAATGATCAATATGTCATCCACATATAAGACTAATTAAAATTTCCGTAACTACCACTAAACTCCATGTATAAACACAACTTCTCGACTTATCGAGAAAAGTTTTATAACATGATTAAAACATTGATTCCAACTCATTGATGTCCTACTTAAGACCCTCTCTTAAGTTCCACATTATCTTAGGATTGCAGGAATCTACAAAACTCAAGACGTGTATTGAATATATTCCTTATAATTGAAGAAGTGGGTTTTAGATTCACTTGCTATATGTATATCATCATAATGAAACACAATTCCCAAGAAGATCCAAATAGACTTGAGCATTTCAACTAGTGCAAAACCCTTTTCTACCAATCAAGCTTTGATATCTAACAATTCACTTGGAATTTATTTCGGATTTTCATGGCTCTCAGCCTTGTATTGAGTTGTGACTTAAACACTCTCATGTAAGTCATATGTTCATTACTTTCCAGAAGTAATCAACTTGAATCAAACAATTTATTTGTAAGTTGCAAGCTCTTTACTTTCTAAAAGTAACACTAATTCATCATCTTCAACAAGTGATGACTTTAACCTCCTAGGTTTTCCTAGGTTTTGAAGAAACAACGTCTTACACAAAACGTCTCATGTAGCCAAGAAAGACCAATTTCTTGCGACATCAGTTTCTTTGTGGCTCTTGAATAATTTCTCTCACTCTGTCTTCTAGAAATAAACTTGTATTTTAGAAAGACAACTTCACGAGCCACAAACCCGTTGTACTCGTGATTATAGTAAGGAAAAATGAGCATTTTTTTTTTGAAAACTTACAAACATGGTACCCTACCATTTCATATCTCATATGATTCATTTTAGATTTAGTGGAAAAATAATTTAGACAAAATGATAAAATCCTCAAAAGGATCAAGAACTCAAAGTAACTTGATTAAAGTCCAAACCATATCGAATAGCGTTTGATTTCTTAATCCAACCACACATTATCCCATAATTCTTGCTAAGAGAGATTAATTTGTGATACTATATCACACTTCCTTTGGCTTATATCAAAGTCTTCACTTTGATAATCCCATCACGACTAAATCGTGATTCTTTGAACTCTTTGAACTTCTTCAATGATTTCTCTATTTACCTTATTATGTGAACACATTAGCGTCAACAGAAATCGTTGGTAAAAGAAAATGATCAACCTATTTTGGATCAATGATTTATAACCTCGATTCTCCTTTTCAACCAAAAGGCACGAGACATCTTGCTTTGAATACAAGATACGCAAATACCATCAGATCTAATGGTTTCAAGAGTACTCGATAACTCTTTGTGTTGATCATTCCAGAATCTAAGGTTTAATCTTGGGTTACCAATTTGAGTCTTTCCTCATCTTCATGATATATCATTCTAGTTTGGTTTAGAATATAATCACCTTGATAATGGGCTAGCCATACATCAAATGATGGTGTATAGGATCACAAAAGCGAAACCTCTTTTGTATCTTAACAAGTTTATATTCTTATTTAGAGTTTATGCACTTAATAGTCACAATTAAGTACAACTCTAAACCCAAAAATAGATTGAGTACACAATGACTCTATCTCTCAATATCATTGTTGCTAGTCGTCATATTCTAATCATACTATGTATCAAATACAATGATGAAAACCACCACTGGTTTCTAATATTGACGAAGTAGTACTAGCAAAATTTATGTTAATCAAATTAACATTTAAAGAAGAAGGTCCCATTAGATGTCCCACAACTAACTTATTGATTCTTCAAAAATTTGGGGTAGTTTCCTTTCTAGCATCCAACAATTAAGACAATGGAAACTTTATCGGTCGGGATTGATAGGTTTAGTATCGTTATTCTCAATAACTTTACTTTTAACATTACCTTGTATCAATTCCATTCTAATTTTACTTCTTTAAAACCTTATTCTTTTCTTAACGGTTTAAGAGAATGCTCCCACTCATTTCAATGAGTCTTTGCTAAGAGAAGCAAAATTGAAATTCATGAAGATTACTCTTCATTCGTTTGTTTAGTCTTAAAACTTTCATTAAAGTGGTTGCGCTAATTTGGTCTATTATGATTTCCAACAAATCTAGTCACCAAAATGATTTAACGTTTCAAAGTACTCAACTCAATTAAGCATATGAGAACCAATTTATTGTAAGTAGATATGTTAGTCAAAAATCAAAAACCCTTTTGATCACGAATAACTTTTATCTATACTCTTCACAAGAGATCCTTACAATGGATAATATGAGGTTTTTAGAAGAAAAATTCAAATTTTGTGTTTAGTTACGATGTTTTAATGGAGATTTGAACTAAAATCGAAATGATATCGTATATAGTTTGAGGTAAAGAAATAGAACAATATGATAACGGAATAGGGGAAAACTTAACATTTATCGTTTTATTAATACTTGTAAATAACAAGTAAAGCATATACATAGTGACCTCTAACCAACTATGATAAATGATTCCAAGATCCAAATTCATATTAACTTGGGCACGGTAAGGCCGATTCATCCCTTATCAATATAACTCGGTGGATTAACTCTTTAATCAATTCTACTTTTAGAACTCTTGGTCGATAAAATTACATTAATATTTATCTTTAGCCCGGAACACATGCGACTACGGTCACGAATACTTCCGTTGAGCTCAATCCAAATTTCGAATAAATGTGTCCATGATTCAAATCCACATCAACTTCGGCACGGTAGGGCCGATTCATCCCTTATCAACATGAATTCGGTGGATAGACATTTATCACCCACTTCCCCTACGTAACAAGGTTTGTACCCCGCACTACAATAAATCATCACTTGCGCCACGAATTATGCCACGGGAACTCATAATTCGTGGCTAAATTTTGCTTAGCCACGGGGAAAACTTATTCATTATTTTGGAAAAAAATTTATGCCACGGGATAACTTTTCCCGTGGCAAAAAGTCACTTCCGCCACGAATTAGGTTACACCCGTGGCAAATAATCATTTTAGCGACGGCCTATGTCACACCCGCGGCGAAATTTTATTTAGTCACGAATTGTTCGGTGGCAAATATTTTCTTAGCCACGAACAAACAAACACCCGTGGCGAGTATCTTTTCCGACTTAAATGTGAATGAAATTTAATCAAATATAATAATATGAAAATACATTTGAATATAAAAATTTAGAAACACCTTGATTAATTTAATTAATATTTTTTATTGTTTTATTTACTTTAATATGAAAATTTTAAATTTTATAAACTTATATGCAAGCAAAGAAAAGTTTATCGTCTAATTTTTTGATTTTTTACAGATCACATTTATGTTTTGTAGGTTTTTCAAAATATTGATAATTTTAAAAAATTGTTTTAATATATACTCTGTTTATTAAATTCGTGAATTTCTTTTACTTTTTTAAATTAAACTTTATAATCTTGAAAAACAATCTTAAATGATCGTAGAATCCATTTTTAAAATAATGTTCAAAAATAAAATATTTGTCATTTTGGTTCGGTTTTGAAAATATTTGTCGAAATGGTGTCCACTTAGGGTCGGAAAATTCTGAACCGGAATATGGGATAGACACGCCATTCCAAATGGCGTGTTCACGGTAAACTACAAATTAAAAAAAATGGAGACAAACCCGCCATTTCACATGGCGTGTATGTTACAAGAGACCCGCCAATAGCATCGGCGTGTTCACGCTACTTCTCTCTGATATCATCTCAATCATTCATCCAACTTCATCCTCCCCATTCAACCGTTACATACATGCTCCATTGATATCAATAATGGTTGCTCTGCTCTACCGTTTCCGCACCACAAGATCCGGATTAATCACCTTCGTCCTTTGCTCACTTATACAACAAAACAGGGCACTACATCTACAAAAAAAAACAAATTCATGAAACATCGCACCTTACACTAGATCAATAGGTGATTAATTTCTGATTGATACCAATGGGTGAACGTAATCGATTGGTGATTGAATTCGGATTGTGTAGTATGGATTATTTTGGGTCGGTTTCATGCTAGAGTAAAGTGACATGCTTGCTCGATTGCAATGACGGTGGGAGGTTGAAAGTTGGGGTCGGGCGAAGCAAAAGGAGATGGGCATCGATGGTGGTCGAACGACTAAGTGGGCAACGGAGTGGAGTGAGTCGTTGATTGAGTGAGGTTGTTTTTTGTTGCAGGTGTTGGATGCTCATATGAATTTAAAGGAGATGACATAGATGTAAGAGTTGATTTTTTTTTTTGTCAGAAATAAAGGAGTGAAGAGTTGCAGGGATGAAGGTAAGAGAAAAAGGAGGAAAAGAGACACGCCATTCCAAACGGCGTGTCCACTTTTTTTTTTTTTTTTCAATTTCTAGTATTGTTAGTAAACACGCCATTTCAAATGGTGTGTCTATCCCGTGTTCCAGGTTCCGAATTTTCCGAGCCTATTTGGACACCATTTCGACAAATATTTTCAAAACCGAACCAAAACGACAAATATTTTATTTTTGAACATTATTTTAAAAATGAATTCATGATCGTATCACATTTAAAGATATAGCATATCAAATTGAATAAAAAAGTTATTTATCATCTATCTTTGAAAATCCAAAATTAATATATTGTTAAACTATTTCATTCAAAATTTTATTTCCAACTTTATTTGTAGGATATTTATAGAAAAATTTGAATTTGATATAAAATTTACGGAAATTTCCCATGGTACCCTTGAACTTTGCCAGATTACGCATGCTACCTCTTATTTTAAGTTTCTACATATGTTGCCCTTGTGTTTACCTTTTTCATTCCCAGAATACTCTTTGGGGAAATTTCGTTATAACGTCGTTACTCCTATAAGTAATTTGATAAGTAATTGTGTATGTTATGTTGTTATTGTTATATTATTTAGGTACTAAATGTTAGTTTATAAGACAAAATAAGGATTTAGGTATTATTAGATGATGAATTGATAGTGTATTAGATAACAAAAAAGGTGTCACAAGGCATATGAGTAGCGGTGTTATGACGGAAGTTTGTCAAAGGGTATTCTGAGACTGAAAAACGTAAATGCATGGGTACCATATGTAAAAACTTTAAAAAAAGGGTACCATATGTAATCTGTCAAAATTCGAGGGTACCGTGAAAAATTTACGTAAAATTTAACTTGCTGAGAAAAAAATTGGGAATTTTTTTTTCATTGAAAATGAGCGCATCACACGGAAAAATATATAAATTATAATAATTTAAAGTCACATGTGCAAATAATGTGAAAATTTTAAGAAAAGAAATGATAAATCATAACAACGAGAAATCAGTTTAGGAAAATAAGCGATTCTTTTGTACAATAATCTTTTTCGTGGTTTTTGGGTAAAAAAAGTGACTATTTTTTGGTTAATAGTGTTCACTTTGGGTAAAAACGACCTTTAATTATAAAAAGCGGTCATTATTTTACCAAAAAATGGTCTCATTTTTTATATCGCAGCAATTCGCAGGTACAACGGTTATACAATAGAATTTGCGAAGAAAAATATACGAAAAAATGAGTACATGAGAAATGAAAATAAGTATGTCGATAAACAAAAGAAATAAAAAAATGTTAGGAAAACACAATTAATTTTACTTTTTGGAGAAAATGGTTTACTGACTTGGGCAAAAAAAAATGATGTCAAAATCATTAATCAGGAGGTTGATGTCGAAAATTTAATTGTTTCGGCCAAAATAATGTTTTTCCCGCAAAAATTGTAAAACATGTAACATTTATGTAATTAAATAGTACTAAAGGTAAGATTAGAAAGAAAAAAAATAAACTTAAAAGGATTCAAAGTGCTAATTATATCAACAAAGGTAACATTCAATTTCGGTGGCACATCAAAATAACTCTTCGGTTAAGCGTGCTCATGTGAGAGTAGTGTTGGGATGGGTGACCTCCTGGGAAGCCTCTCCGATGCTCACAAATGCATGACTCTTGAAACGAAATAACGTTCAAATGAATCAAGTTAACTAGCGAAACAATTACCTAGATTGTCACGGTTCCGTATATGATAAAATACGCATTGTGAAAAATAAATAAATTATTTTACGTTTTATTTATTTAATTTTCATATATATTATTTGCCACGGGAAATTTCTTTGGCCACGGGAGTTATTAGCCACGAGAGAATCCGTGGCCAAAAATTCAATAATAGCCACGTTCTTGTTTTTCCCGTGGCTATCCTTTTGCCACGGCCACTTGCACCACGGAAGGTATTCCCGTGGCAAAATGATTTAGCCACGGAAATTTAGTACTTGTGCCACGAATTTAGCCGTGGCCCAAGTGCTCATTTGTAGTAGTGCCGGTAGGGCCGAGCGCACTCCCTCATGAAATAGGTTTTCATGGTTTCTACTTTTTGGTAAGGCTAAGTCTCAATTGTTTATTTTTAGTGAGAGGTCATGTCATTTTATTATCTATCACGTTTTAAGTGAACTAAAGCGGTGAACTACAATAATTGACACGGTCGATAAACTCGATATAATGCATGTTTAGTTATGGCCATTTAGCGATGCATGCAACATATAAATAAAATGCAAAGCATAAATAAAATCCTAGTATGGCCTTCCTAAAATAGTAAATCTAATAAACTATTATACATTCGGAAACCAACTCCTTTGGTCCCTTGAACTTCAGTATTGGCACGCACTTCAAGGCAACATTTTCTTTGATGGATCCCCTTCTCAAATGGCACCGTCTTCAAGGTACTCCGGAATAAATAAATTACATAATGAATTACATAATTTCCTATTATACATTTGTAATTAAAATAAAAATAAATATATGAAATTACAAAACGGTGATACGAGATCACAATAATTACAACCGAATCGATATTCCCATACATTTCGGGTAATATCAATTAAAACTAAAGTCATACTAAGTAAAATTTCATAATTCAAAATTACATAAAATTAAAATATGATAATCATAAATAAAATGCAGCATTATAATATATATGAACATGCTAAATTTTATGCTAAATCGCCTTTAAAGAGCCAATATTTGCGTGATTTAACCTTTTAAAATCACAATAATTACATAAATTCATATTTATGTACAAGTTAATTACCCTAACCATCTTAGGACTCAAAATTAGTCTCCACTAACATTTGACAATAATTAAACTTGATTTCTTAATATTGTTCATAAATGGACTCAAAAACATTAAAAAAAAAAATGCTATAAACTTCAAATTAAATCATAAAAATTTCAAATAATTTCAAAATTTGAAATTTAAACTCAAGAAAATTCTGAAAAAATACCATGACACTCATAATGTTCAAAACTTAGGTTAAAAATTTTGAAAATTTATCGAGAAAAACAATGTTGCGGTTTATCGATTTTAACAATTATGACCCTAAAAATATGAGAAAAATTATTTTTATCAACTTTTCACTTTTAGATCTGAAATATATGATAAAATGCAACATGTGACATTTTTCGTTAAGTCATGAAGTATGTTTTAGCATTATTACTAATTTTAGTCACTATTTATGTGATTTTTTATCAAAAATTCATAAATCATGCATAAAGACTTCATTATAGCCAAATAATTTACACACATCTTGTAAACTTTCATGTGACAACATACTAAATTTCCATGACCAGATTCGAAATATAACTTATATTAACCTATTTACACATTTAAATATGATTTTAACTTGAAAAATCCATATTTCGAGCAAAACAACTCATTTTATCATAAAGATTTACAGGCCATCAGTAGATAATATATGTGAAAACATATCCAAAAATAACTGAAAAATTCGAAGTTTAGCTAATTTTCGTCCAAAAATGACATTTTTATCATAAAAATCACATTTTAATGCCAATATTATATAAAATGAACAATAAAATCCATAAATAAACCAAAATGTCCTAAAAATCACTTAGGACTAGAAACCTTTAACATGAAAGGTTAGTTTTAGGTTTATCTTCATAAAACCAAATTAATTAGTTTTGTATGTTAATCATATAACTCGGAAAAACTATAAACCGATTTGCATGCAAACAACCTAAGGCTCATGATACTTCTTGTTAGAAATCATTGATCTCATTAATTTACATATTCATATATGAAATAATTTATTTAGTCATAAAATAAAGACAAGATCTTATGCATGCAAACTTTAATAAAAGAGATGGAAAAATCTATCACCACCTTATTTTCGGCTATTTGGGCACCAACAAGATCTCCTTCTTGTTAGTTCTTGAGCTTTCCTTATAATGGATGAACAAGGTTCAAATTAGAACCTCTCCCAAAAGCATATACCCAAGGTGTTACTCTTAATAATTAATAATATTATGAACTAGTAATATTATTAATCTAGCTTAAAATTGACCCAAAATATTTATTTTGTTCTCCTCTATTTCGGTTAAGAGGAGAGGAATTTGTGAGCTTTTCCTTTCTCTAAAATTTCACAAGTTGTAGAGAGAATTTAATTTTCTAGCACTAGAAAATATTTAATAAGGTAATGAATAAATTATGGAGGAAAAACTCATGGCTTCTCACACATACAAACCGGTTGGAGGGGGTGAGTATTTTAGGCCAATGCATGCAAAAGATGCTTTTCACAAAAGCCTGTAAGGTTGCATGACAAGACATAAGGCTTAATCATTGTGTTTTCTCTTATTAAAATAATCAACACAATTTATGCACTAATGCGCCCTCCAATTTATTTCGGCACATATACATAAACTGGAAGATCCATTTTATTTTGTCAATTGTCAATTGTGACATATGTGCCATGTTACTTGACATGTGAAATTGTAATGTATTTTTAACATATTAAAAATCAACATACTCATAAAATATGTCATATACAAAATCGACTAGTAATTCGTAATTACTTGTACCAAAACGGTTTATCAAATTATTGTAACACCCCCATTTATTTAGGAGCCTTTAGCAAGACATTTCCAATAAATAGGACTGTTACCATCTCGGTTGCCCGAGGTAAATGATAAAAATTAAAACAAACCAAAGTACTTTAACAACTTTAACAGAAATAACGGTTTTATTACATTGCCAACCGATTAAATTTAAACCTTACATTACAATTTACTACGCAGCGGAAATTACTTAAATAAAATTGTATAAGTCACTAAGTGATCTAGACAGCAAATATGGTCCAAGTCGAGCTCACATCCCAATGCTCCCAAGTCAGCTAATCTTTAGTACCTGTCAAATCTGCTCCCCATTATGGTTCATCAAAGGTAACATTCAATTTCGGTGGCACATCAAAATAACTCTTCGGTTAAGCGTGCTCATGTGAGAGTAGTGTTGGGATGGGTGACCTCCTGGGAAGCCTCTCCGATGCTCACAAATGCATGACTCTTGAAACGAAATAACGTTCAAATGAATCAAGTTAACTAGCGAAACAATTACCTAGATTGTCACGGTTCCGTATATGATAAAATACGCATTGTGAAAAATAAATAAATTATTTTACGTTTTATTTATTTAATTTTCATATATATTATTTGCCACGGGAAATTTCTTTGGCCACGGGAGTTATTAGCCACGAGAGAATCCGTGGCCAAAAATTCAATAATAGCCACGTTCTTGTTTTTCCCGTGGCTATCCTTTTGCCACGGCCACTTGCACCACGGAAGGTATTCCCGTGGCAAAATGATTTAGCCACGGAAATTTAGTACTTGTGCCACGAATTTAGCCGTGGCCCAAGTGCTCATTTGTAGTAGTCTTGGTAGGGCCGAGCGCACTCCCTCATGAAATAGGTTTTCATGGTTTCTACTTTTTGGTAAGGCTAAGTCTCAATTGTTTATTTTTAGTGAGAGGTCATGTCATTTTATTATCTATCACGTTTTAAGTGAACTAAAGCGGTGAACTACAATAATTGACACGGTCGATAAACTCGATATAATGCATGTTTAGTTATGGCCATTTAGCGATGCATGCAACATATAAATAAAATGCAAAGCATAAATAAAATCCTAGTATGGCCTTCCTAAAATAGTAAATCTAATAAACTATTATACATTCGGAAACCAACTCCTTTGGTCCCTTGAACTTGATGATTGGCACGCACTTCAAGGCAACATTTTCTTTGATGGATCCCCTTCTCAAATGGCACCGTCTTCAAGGTACTCCGGAATAAATAAATTACATAATGAATTACATAATTTCCTATTATACATTTGTAATTAAAATAAAAATAAATATATGAAATTACAAAACGGTGATACGAGATCACAATAATTACAACCGAATCGATATTCCCATACATTTCGGGTAATATCAATTAAAACTAAAGTCATACTAAGTAAAATTTCATAATTCAAAATTACATAAAATTAAAATATGATAATCATAAATAAAATGCAGCATTATAATATATATGAACATGCTAAATTTTATGCTAAATCGCCTTTAAAGAGCCAATATTTGCGTGATTTAACCTTTTAAAATCACAATAATTACATAAATTCATATTTATGTACAAGTTAATTACCCTAACCATCTTAGGACTCAAAATTAGTCTCCACTAACATTTGACAATAATTAAACTTGATTTCTTAATATTGTTCATAAATGGACTCAAAAACATTAAAAAAAAAAATGCTATAAACTTCAAATTAAATCATAAAAATTTCAAATAATTTCAAAATTTGAAATTTAAACTCAAGAAAATTCTGAAAAAATACCATGACACTCATAATGTTCAAAACTTAGGTTAAAAATTTTGAAAATTTATCGAGAAAAACAATGTTGCGGTTTATCGATTTTAACAATTATGACCCTAAAAATATGAGAAAAATTATTTTTATCAACTTTTCACTTTTAGATCTGAAATATATGATAAAATGCAACATGTGACATTTTTCGTTAAGTCATGAAGTATGTTTTAGCATTATTACTAATTTTAGTCACTATTTATGTGATTTTTTATCAAAAATTCATAAATCATGCATAAAGACTTCATTATAGCCAAATAATTTACACACATCTTGTAAACTTTCATGTGACAACATACTAAATTTCCATGACCAGATTCGAAATATAACTTATATTAACCTATTTACACATTTAAATATGATTTTAACTTGAAAAATCCATATTTCGAGCAAAACAACTCATTTTATCATAAAGATTTACAGGCCATCAGTAGATAATATATGTGAAAACATATCCAAAAATAACTGAAAAATTCGAAGTTTAGCTAATTTTCGTCCAAAAATGACATTTTTATCATAAAAATCACATTTTAATGCCAATATTATATAAAATGAACAATAAAATCCATAAATAAACCAAAATGTCCTAAAAATCACTTAGGACTAGAAACCTTTAACATGAAAGGTTAGTTTTAGGTTTATCTTCATAAAACCAAATTAATTAGTTTTGTATGTTAATCATATAACTCGGAAAAACTATAAACCGATTTGCATGCAAACAACCTAAGGCTCATGATACTTCTTGTTAGAAATCATTGATCTCATTAATTTACATATTCATATATGAAATAATTTATTTAGTCATAAAATAAAGACAAGATCTTATGCATGCAAACTTTAATAAAAGAGATGGAAAAATCTATCACCACCTTATTTTCGGCTATTTGGGCACCAACAAGATCTCCTTCTTGTTAGTTCTTGAGCTTTCCTTATAATGGATGAACAAGGTTCAAATTAGAACCTCTCCCAAAAGCATATACCCAAGGTGTTACTCTTAATAATTAATAATATTATGAACTAGTAATATTATTAATCTAGCTTAAAATTGACCCAAAATATTTATTTTGTTCTCCTCTATTTCGGTTAAGAGGAGAGGAATTTGTGAGCTTTTCCTTTCTCTAAAATTTCACAAGTTGTAGAGAGAATTTAATTTTCTAGCACTAGAAAATATTTAATAAGGTAATGAATAAATTATGGAGGAAAAACTCATGGCTTCTCACACATACAAACCGGTTGGAGGGGGTGAGTATTTTAGGCCAATGCATGCAAAAGATGCTTTTCACAAAAGCCTGTAAGGTTGCATGACAAGACATAAGGCTTAATCATTGTGTTTTCTCTTATTAAAATAATCAACACAATTTATGCACTAATGCGCCCTCCAATTTATTTCGGCACATATACATAAACTGGAAGATCCATTTTATTTTGTCAATTGTCAATTGTGACATATGTGCCATGTTACTTGACATGTGAAATTGTAATGTATTTTTAACATATTAAAAATCAACATACTCATAAAATATGTCATATACAAAATCGACTAGTAATTCGTAATTACTTGTACCAAAACGGTTTATCAAATTATTGTAACACCCCCATTTATTTAGGAGCCTTTAGCAAGACATTTCCAATAAATAGATTTATTACCATCTCGGTTGCCCGAGGTAAATGATAAAAATTAAAACAAACCAAAGTACTTTAACAACTTTAACTGAAATAACGGTTTTATTACATTGCCAACCGATTAAATTTAAACCTTACATTACAATTTACTACGCAGCGGAAATTACTTAAATAAAATTGTATAAGTCACTAAGTGATCTAGACAGCAAATATGGTCCAAGTCGAGCTCACATCCCAATGCTCCCAAGTCAGCTAATCTTTAGTACCTGTCAAATCTGCTCCCCATTATGGTTCATCAAAGGTAACATTCAATTTCGGTGGCACATCAAAATAACTCTTCGGTTAAGCGTGCTCATGTGAGAGTAGTGTTGGGATGGGTGACCTCCTGGGAAGCCTCTCCGATGCTCACAAATGCATGACTCTTGAAACGAAATAACGTTCAAATGAATCAAGTTAACTAGCGAAACAATTACCTAGATTGTCACGGTTCCGTATATGATAAAATACGCATTGTGAAAAATAAATAAATTATTTTACGTTTTATTTATTTAATTTTCATATATATTATTTGCCACGGGAAATTTCTTTGGCCACGGGAGTTATTAGCCACGAGAGAATCCGTGGCCAAAAATTCAATAATAGCCACGTTCTTGTTTTTCCCGTGGCTATCCTTTTGCCACGGCCACTTGCACCACGGAAGGTATTCCCGTGGCAAAATGATTTAGCCACGGAAATTTAGTACTTGTGCCACGAATTTAGCCGTGGCCCAAGTGCTCATTTGTAGTAGTGCCGGTAGGGCCGAGCGCACTCCCTCATGAAATAGGTTTTCATGGTTTCTACTTTTTGGTAAGGCTAAGTCTCAATTGTTTATTTTTAGTGAGAGGTCATGTCATTTTATTATCTATCACGTTTTAAGTGAACTAAAGCGGTGAACTACAATAATTGACACGGTCGATAAACTCGATATAATGCATGTTTAGTTATGGCCATTTAGCGATGCATGCAACATATAAATAAAATGCAAAGCATAAATAAAATCCTAGTATGGCCTTCCTAAAATAGTAAATCTAATAAACTATTATACATTCGGAAACCAACTCCTTTGGTCCCTTGAACTTGATGATTGGCACGCACTTCAAGGCAACATTTTCTTTGATGGATCCCCTTCTCAAATGGCACCGTCTTCAAGGTACTCCGGAATAAATAAATTACATAATGAATTACATAATTTCCTATTATACATTTGTAATTAAAATAAAAATAAATATATGAAATTACAAAACGGTGATACGAGATCACAATAATTACAACCGAATCGATATTCCCATACATTTCGGGTAATATCAATTAAAACTAAAGTCATACTAAGTAAAATTTCATAATTCAAAATTACATAAAATTAAAATATGATAATCATAAATAAAATGCAGCATTATAATATATATGAACATGCTAAATTTTATGCTAAATCGCCTTTAAAGAGCCAATATTTGCGTGATTTAACCTTTTAAAATCACAATAATTACATAAATTCATATTTATGTACAAGTTAATTACCCTAACCATCTTAGGACTCAAAATTAGTCTCCACTAACATTTGACAATAATTAAACTTGATTTCTTAATATTGTTCATAAATGGACTCAAAAACATTAAAAAAAAAAATGCTATAAACTTCAAATTAAATCATAAAAATTTCAAATAATTTCAAAATTTGAAATTTAAACTCAAGAAAATTCTGAAAAAATACCATGACACTCATAATGTTCAAAACTTAGGTTAAAAATTTTGAAAATTTATCGAGAAAAACAATGTTGCGGTTTTATCGATTTTAACAATTATGACCCTAAAAATATGAGAAAAATTATTTTTATCAACTTTTCACTTTTAGATCTGAAATATATGATAAAATGCAACATGTGACATTTTTCGTTAAGTCATGAAGTATGTTTTAGCATTATTACTAATTTTAGTCACTATTTATGTGATTTTTTATCAAAAATTCATAAATCATGCATAAAGACTTCATTATAGCCAAATAATTTACACACATCTTGTAAACTTTCATGTGACAACATACTAAATTTCCATGACCAGATTCGAAATATAACTTATATTAACCTATTTACACATTTAAATATGATTTTAACTTGAAAAATCCATATTTCGAGCAAAACAACTCATTTTATCATAAAGATTTACAGGCCATCAGTAGATAATATATGTGAAAACATATCCAAAAATAACTGAAAAATTCGAAGTTTAGCTAATTTTCGTCCAAAAATGACATTTTTATCATAAAAATCACATTTTAATGCCAATATTATATAAAATGAACAATAAAATCCATAAATAAACCAAAATGTCCTAAAAATCACTTAGGACTAGAAACCTTTAACATGAAAGGTTAGTTTTAGGTTTATCTTCATAAAACCAAATTAATTAGTTTTGTATGTTAATCATATAACTCGGAAAAACTATAAACCGATTTGCATGCAAACAACCTAAGGCTCATGATACTTCTTGTTAGAAATCATTGATCTCATTAATTTACATATTCATATATGAAATAATTTATTTAGTCATAAAATAAAGACAAGATCTTATGCATGCAAACTTTAATAAAAGAGATGGAAAAATCTATCACCACCTTATTTTCGGCTATTTGGGCACCAACAAGATCTCCTTCTTGTTAGTTCTTGAGCTTTCCTTATAATGGATGAACAAGGTTCAAATTAGAACCTCTCCCAAAAGCATATACCCAAGGTGTTACTCTTAATAATTAATAATATTATGAACTAGTAATATTATTAATCTAGCTTAAAATTGACCCAAAATATTTATTTTGTTCTCCTCTATTTCGGTTAAGAGGAGAGGAATTTGTGAGCTTTTCCTTTCTCTAAAATTTCACAAGTTGTAGAGAGAATTTAATTTTCTAGCACTAGAAAATATTTAATAAGGTAATGAATAAATTATGGAGGAAAAACTCATGGCTTCTCACACATACAAACCGGTTGGAGGGGGTGAGTATTTTAGGCCAATGCATGCAAAAGATGCTTTTCACAAAAGCCTGTAAGGTTGCATGACAAGACATAAGGCTTAATCATTGTGTTTTCTCTTATTAAAATAATCAACACAATTTATGCACTAATGCGCCCTCCAATTTATTTTAAGACATATACATAAACGGAAGATCCATTTTATTTTGTCAATTGTCAATTGTGACATATGTGCCATGTTACTTGACATGTGAAATTGTAATGTATTTTTAACATATTAAAAATCAACATACTCATAAAATATGTCATATACAAAATCGACTAGTAATTCGTAATTACTTGTACCAAAACGGTTTATCAAATTATTGTAACACCCCCATTTATTTAGGAGCCTTTAGCAAGACATTTCCAATAAATAGGACTGTTACCATCTCGGTTGCCCGAGGTAAATGATAAAAATTAAAACAAACCAAAGTACTTTAACAACTTTAACAGAAATAACGGTTTTATTACATTGCCAACCGATCAAATTTAAACCTTACATTACAATTTACTACGCAGCGGAAATTACTTAAATAAAATTGTATAAGTCACTAAGTGATCTAGACAGCAAATATGGTCCAAGTCGAGCTCACATCCCAATGCTCCCAAGTCAGCTAATCTTTAGTACCTGTCAAATCTGCTCCCCATTATGGTTCATCAAAGGTGTTCACGAATACACTGTCAACCACGAAGTTGAGTAGGAAACTAAACAATGAATAAAAATACAGCAACCTGCAAATAGATTCCACAATCACATTTCGTCCACTTCCCACCACGGCACACACCCACTTCTAGACACATAGTCATACTCCACTTCTAGACACACAGTCATACTCCAGACACACAAGACAATGGACACACGGTCCCGCCTCGCATATTACACACGATCTGGTTATACCGACACACAAGTCCCGCCTCGGACACACACCGGATACACATAAATAAACTCATCCCCCAACTCCAACAACAATCAATAATAATGATAGTCTCAATAATATAACCAAACCAACGTGATATAGAATAATGGCAAAAGACAGAAAATCCAGCAAGATAATAATATCGTTATAAATAGTTAAACACATCCTTCACCAATCCACCACCTCATACATTTAATATAATAGAAATAAGACAAGATTGAGTAGTTTCCTACCTTGCAGCAAATATAATTCAATAGCAAATCCAATTAACGCAATCTACTAAAAGTATTCTTCAAGAAACCCGTTCCACAAGTCCGTCACCTATATATAAATAATAATTATTCAATTATAAATTATATTCATTATTCATTATTTTAATCAATTATAATTTAATTATATTAATTATGTTCTCGTGTAAATTATTACGTAAAACCCGTCTTAATTATTGGTCAAAACCCGTATCAAGCTATACAAAATAAACCCATGTTCAACCCGTGTTAAATAATTAAACTAATAATAAAACAATTATACGATAAATGAGGGAGTTATTATATTTAAATCTCGGCTTCTCGAAACTCGTGTCAACACCCAAATAAACCCGTCTTAAAATAAACAAGTCAAACCTATAAACTAATACCCATGACCCATGAATTCACGTGAGACAACCCACACACTTACAAAAATTAGCAGCACACCCTTCAACCATGTTTACAAACCATGTAAACACCCTTCCTTCCACCTCCTTTTCCCGACACCACGAACCACCAGCGACACCACCACCGCCATCCATCTCAAGCCCGCACTACGACGTACCCTGAAAACCTCCAACAACCTGCTAAACCGTCCCCAGCAACCGTCCTAATCGTGCCCTAAACAGCCTCCCCACAACCGACTCAACTAAGCACAAACACGCACTCA
Organism: Silene latifolia; assembly: GCF_048544455.1. Taxonomy (NCBI): domain Eukaryota; kingdom Viridiplantae; phylum Streptophyta; class Magnoliopsida; order Caryophyllales; family Caryophyllaceae; genus Silene; species Silene latifolia. Next base: position 4,193,243 of record NW_027413609.1, read on the forward strand.
CCACCCTTACCACCATCATGGCAGCCCATGGCCACCACCTTGGTCTCCCTTGACCCACGGTGGTCCCACAACCTACCACAACAACCCATAATAGCCCACCAAAAGCCGACAACAACAACCCTTATAACCCCTCCCCTGTTTCACGCTTTTCCAGCCACCCTGCAACCATGGTCCCACCTCGGACCCTACAACCACCACCAATCAACTTGCCTCTCCTCCACGGTCCCAACCAATCCGGGTCTGAGTCAAACGAGTCATGGCAAGGGGTGTAAACGTGTTTAAACCGTAATTCAGCCTTACTCGAACTTTTCGGCAAGCACCGCACAAAACACCCGCAACAACCACACATGACAGCTCCCCCATGGTCGACCCTCACCCCTGATCTCAACCCAATCCCCGTCCAGGTCTGGGTCACACGAAACAAGGGTTAAAACCATATAAACAAACACTGCGTATCCCCTTCAACCACCCTTGAAAACACCAGCAAACCACCCTCTTCCCCTCAGTCAACGGTGGTCCAACAGGTGTCCGGTTACTCCCTCGTATCCCACGGTCTTAGTTCGTCAAACGGTGGTCTAGTTTATGAGTTACAGCAAAGCAAAGTATATACATGAGACGGTCTTAAAGTATTACCTCGAGGCGATAAATTGATTTTGCTAAATTCCTCCTTTCCGTCTTTAGCTCTCCTTTTCTCTTTAATCAATTATTTTCAGATTGCATATTATAAACTAGGGCAAGGAATTTATCTCTATTTATAGGGTAGGTTTAGCTCTATAAGAGAGCAGTTAGGAAACTATGTAATTGACTTATTACTATTATTACTATTATTATTAGTATTACTAGTATTACTAGTATTATTATTATTATTATTATAACATAATTATCGAGTATTATTATTATTTTATGAATTATCTTATATTCTTATTACCCAATTTCCATCCCGACTCATTATTATTTTATTAATTATTTCCGTCTAACTACTTAACCGCGATTATTATAATTAATAAATATAACTAATCATTATTTATTTTAAAGTATGATTTATGAAATATAATTAAAATACGGGGTATTACAGTCTTCCTCCCTTAAAATGAACTTCGTCCCGAAGTTCACCCACGAATGCCACGAAGGTCTCAACAACAATCAACATAACTGATTTCCATGGATACCATTTCAACTTATTACCACTTAAACACGATTAACTATTCTGTTATCATCAAACCATATCGAACTTATCAAAATGTATCACAAAATAAAATCAAACACGGAAATGTATCTAAAAAAAACTCAAAACATGAGGTGCCACATTCTACCCTCCTAAAAATAAACTTCGTCCCGAAGTTCGGAACTACTACCATTTTATTAAAACAACTAACAACTTTAAATACTTAAGTAAATGACAAGACTCTAATCCTCTCAATGTCCTAGTTACCCTTCTCCCCATTCCCTTGTACTGTACTAGCTGTCCCAAATGTTTTTCCACCATTACCCTGATCACCTCCATTGCCTTGTCTATTGTGATAGCTTTTCTGGGTACTCCAATGCCCTGGATTCCTATTGCTCCCAATACTTGGTAACGGGGTTTGATAGTTCCTTTGGTTTCCATTTCTATAGCCTCCATTTCCATTGTTGTACCTTGCTGATGTTCTGCATTCCCTTGCCTTGTGTCCGTACTTGCCACATGTGTAACATACTTGGTTTCCTGCAATACCACCTCCACTGCCAGCTCCCATGCTCCCACCATACCCAAATCCACCA